>NW_022145884.1:92580-113191 GCF_002938485.1 Sitophilus oryzae | reverse complement strand
CTGCGTACTTCGTTCAGTTACGTATTATTATTGCTAAAAGGCTTTTTATTCTCTATACTTTTCCGCTTCATTTTTGAAAAATAGAAGAGTTAGAATTTGAAAAGAGTTTATTTAAAGCATTTATCAGAGTAAATGAAATGGGATAAATTTACTGACCGATTTTTCATTTTTCATTATTTCTAGATGTTTACGCATTTTCTCACTTGCCACAAAGGTTGAACGATCAGGTGCGGCAGTTGCTGAATGGCTGTTCTGTGGCTTGTGCGTTGAGTTCTTCTCAATATCGTTAAAACTTTTAAGCAATTATAGTGTACTCACTTGCAGAAAAAGTGGAAATAATCGAACTTTATTTTAAAAATAATGAATGTAGCAATCGGGTTGCGCAGATATTTTCAATGAACGCCATCCTTATAAACACCTTTATGGCAAACTTGTTAGTAGCAAAATTTCGAAACTAGTTGTTATGATTCTAAAAGGGCAGAGGAAAACCCTGCCAGTAAATGAAGCTATATGGAGGTATTCGTATTGGGACAAGTTGCCATGGATAGTACGCTGAGTACTAGAAAATTAGCCAATGCAAAATTAGCCGGCGTGAATCGTATCAGTGTCAAGGATATTAAAAAACACAAGTTCCACCATTACAAAATTCAGTTGGTACAAGACTCAACGAAGACGATTTTGATCGTCGCTTACAATTTTGTGAAACTGCAAAAAGAGAACGAGTGGCGAATGATAATAATTTCCTATTTAATGTATTTTTTTTCGGATGGAGTGTACTTTCTTTTTGAACAGTTGCCAGTTAATCCCAGCGCCAACCCACAGTTTATATTGACATAATATTTTATATTCTTTAAATTGTGGCATAACTGTCGGTACTGGGCTGAGGGGGTTTTCACGAGGTGCACACAAAACCCTCAGAATTGAACGTGTGGGCTGATATTTGGTAGGAAATTCTATTGAAGGTCAGTTTAACGATATTGAGAAGAACTTCAACGCACAAGTCACAGAACAGCTATCTGATAACTGCCACTTCCCTGATCCCGTTCCAACTAGCAGCGTTGAAAAATGCGTAAACATCTAGGAAATAATAAGAAAAAACAACAAATTGGTCAGAAGATTTATCCTTATCATTTAATCTGATAAATGTTTAAATAAACTTTTCAAATTTCAATCCTTTATATTTGCTCAATGAAATGTTGGAAATGTTCAAAAACGAAGCGGGAAAGTATAGAGAATAAAAAGCCCTTTTCATTGCGGTACCACTTGACCCCCCTTCCCATTTGAAAAAAGTTGGGGGATGACACCACCGCTTAGAGAGTTGAAGATTTTGCAATCACTTTTGGGGCAAAAGTTGTCCCCCTCACAAACAAAATTGACGTGTTTTTGGATTTTTTGAAAAAAAAAAAATCTTGGCCGTTATGCCTTGCGGAACGTTTTCGATGGGCCCTGTATAAGTTCGACATGATATAATTTTAATTTCAACTCGATACCTATAAGGATTCCGTTTTTTTCTTATGAAGTATGGAACTCTAAAAGTGAATCTAAAATCCCAGTTTCGTATTTACCTACCTATATACCTAATTACTTAGCCTTTCTTAAAAAAATATAAAAAATACACAAGAACTGTCCGGAAATCAAGACTCTATTAAATATTTACTTAGGATTGTCTGTACTTACTTTGCATTATATATGTTACTTACATATGGCATTTTCCTCAGAAATTTTTTATAAAAGCCACTCAATGATTTTTCTCTCGTATTTTACCATAGAAAGAGCCATATGAACTAATATCGCGAGTATCTACGACACCGTTAAAAATTTTGAAATTCTCTAAATACAAAAAATGGTATTTTTTTAGTTTTCCATCTATTGAAAAAATAATACACAGGGTGTTCCATTTAAAAAAAAAGAGGACAAATTATTTTATATTTTAGCAAGTTTGGAGTAGAATTTTGAACATCCTCTATGATTTAAGATTACGATATTTATAGCAAAGTAAGTATAGACCATCTAAAATAAATACCTAAAATAGTTTTGATCCCAGGACAGCTCTTGTATTTGTAATAATTGTTTTAAGAAAGGTTGAAAAATATATAATTTTTATTAATATCACTAAAACTATTGATTATACAGGGTGCTACAATTCGAGGTACGAGTATTGGCATTTCGGTAACCGTAATAGATACGAACATGGTTAAATTGGGGCAAAGTTACGCTTTGGGATGTTCACCAAGATGTCATCCAAAAAGTTTTAAAAATTTCAAGGATTGTTGAGTTTTTTGAAAAAAAAAACGGATTTTTCTGAAAATCAATTTTATTTTCTACTGCCTTTACTTTTTAGAAAATTCAAAAACTAATTGCACATTCTCATAGCCACTTTATGAAGGCTACCTGATAATATTTTTAGATTTTCATATTAGCTGAAAATTTGTGAGTTACAGAAGCCAACTTAATTTTTTTAAATACGGACCTGCATTTTTTATTTTAGGTTTTGAAAGAACTCGGTGTTCTGAGTACAATGATATGCCACACTTTATAATTTTTTTGTTTTTGGGTTCCTTAACAACAACAAAACAATTTATTATATTATAATTTAAAATAGTTTCAAGACCGACTCTGGTTTTTAAATTATATAATCTGATTATATTCATCGCAACAATATTTCTCAGCGCTAATTAATATTGAATAAGGAAAATCGAGCCAATTGGAAGTCAGCAATTTAAAGATTTTATTTTTATTTTTTTTATTGTGAATTTGAAATCTGTGTGCGATCCTCGGTGCGATCTAATAATATGAATAATATTAATCGTAGTTATTATAAATAAACCAACTTCTACAAACTAGTTTCTAATGCTCTACATGTTCGAAAGGATTAGAAAGAGTTACCACCCTCCCTATTGTACAAATTTATTTTTCGATCAATTTTATTTATAACTCTTTGAACTTTCTTCTTATCTTCTTCTTCAAATGCCTTCTTCGTTGCGTAGGTTGGCAATCATCAGTGCTATACGTATTCGTGACACAGCCGACCGAAATAGTTGGTTTGTGGTGCACCCGAACCAGTCACGTAAGTTTCTCATCCATGAGTGGCGCCTTCTTCCTACACTTCTCTTTCCTTGAATTTTTCCTTGTAATATCAGTTGGAGTAGGTGGTACTTTTCTCCTCTCATAACGTGTCCAAGGTACTGAAGTTTACGCTTTTTTACCGTTATGATAATTTTTCTTCTTATACTTCCATGCATTTTGTATTCTTTATTGTAAATATTGAGATGTATTATTTTACTTTTACAAATCACGTCAAGTAATATTCCCCCCGCCCCTTGGCTACAGGTTCAGGAACCTCAGGTCCTGGCCGTTATTATACTGCTCTACCATCTTCCGGGGAAATTTGATTTTTCGTATTCATTGTTTTACTCCATTCATTGTTAAGTTTAAAAGCTTATCAATATTGTAACGATAATAATAATAATAATAACAACTAACATCACTGCACACTCACATAACAGGAGCCTTTAACTTAATAATAAAAAATCCTGAAAACACCCCTGAATGGCTAACAACTGGAAAAATAATACTACTTTCAAAAGGGAACAACACAAAAGACCCAAGAAACTACAGGCCTATCACCTGCCTTCCTACCTTGTACAAAATTATGACTCAAGCACTAAGCAATAGAATCTATAATCACTTAAACAAAAATAATATACTCCCACCTGAGCAAAAAGGATGCAAAAAAGGATCAAGAGGATGCAAAGACCAACTCCTTCTTAGTAAGATCATGATGGACTCAGCAAAGAAACAGAAGAAGAATCTATGCATGTCGTGGATTGACTACAAAAAAGCTTTTGACAGCCTACCACACACCTGGATAATCGAAATTCTGCAAACATATAAAATAAGTTCAGAAATCATAGCATTTATAAAGTCATCTATGGGGAAATGGAAAACAAATATAAAACTTTATTACTCTGAAGGAGAACTCGATGTTAATAACATTGCAATCAAGAGGGGAATTTTTCAGGGAGACTCCCTATCACCTTTGTTATTCTGCGTAGCTCTCATACCCCTTACTAACTTACTGAAAAAGAAAAAACCTTGGGTATCAAATAGATTGCAATGTTAAGATAAACCACCTATTATATCTTGATGACTTGAAACTATTTACAAAAACAGTAAAGGAAATGGAACAAATGCTCAAAATTGTCAAAACATTCAGCCAAGACATCAATATGGAGTTTGGTGAAAAATATGAAGTGCGCCACAGCTACATTCATGAAGGGGAAGTTGACAAAAAGTAAGAACATAAAAGTAGAATCGAATATAGAACTTGAAATAAGAAATTTGGATCCAGAGGAAACTTACAAATACTTAGGCTTAGAAGAAGGAGACGGAATCGACAACAAGAGTATGAAGAATAAATTAAGGAAAGAATATTATAGGAGAATCAGAAAAGTGCTTGACACAGAATTATGTGCAAAAAACAAAATAAAAGCTATAAACACAATAGCAATTCCAGTAATGACTTACAGTTTTGGTTTAGTGGAATGGCCAAAAGAAGAGATAAAGAAAATTGACAGAAAGACTAGAAAACTACTTACCTCAGGGAAAATTCACCACCCAAAAGACATGTTGATAGAATCTATATGAGAAGACTAGATGGAGGAAGAGGTTTGCTAGAGCTTGAGGAAGCATTTGAAACTGCAATCATGGGACTGAGTGAGTACATAAAAGAGGAAAAAGTTGAATTAGTCAAGATTATCAAGGAGCAAGACGAAGCAAGAGCAAAATACTCAATTACGAAGGAAGCAGCACGAATTAGAATGAAATATGACACAAATGAAGAAACATCCAGGAACATGAAACTAAAAATAAGAGAAGAAATAGAAAAGCGAAGAATAGAAAGATTAAAAGAAAAAACCACTATACGGACAATTTATGAGACATTTAGATAAGAACTTCGTCAATAAAAAGAGTAGCATACAATGGTTAAATGGTGAAGGATTGAAAGGAGAGACAGAAAACCTAATAATGGCTGCACAAAATCAAGCCCTAAGTACAAGATATAGACAAAAAAAGATCTTCAAACAAAATGTGGATAGTAGATGTAGATTATGTCATGGGTCAGAGGAACACGTTAGTTATATCATCGCTGGCTGTACAAACTTAGCCGCTACTGAGTACACTCATAGGCATAATAAAGTAGCTGGCTATATACATTGGAACATCTGCAAAGCATTCGGAATGGAAGTTTGTGCGAAATACTACGAGCATATTCCTGAAACAATTACAAACATCAAAAACAAAGACAATGAAGTAACAGTAATGTGGGATTTGCCCATCATAACAGATCGACAAATAAATGAGAATAGACCAGACATCGTGGTACATGACAAAAAGAATAAAACTTGCCAACTTATAGATATATCAGTACCAGACGATTCTAACGTACAATTAAAAGAAAACGAGAAGATAATGAAATATAAGAACCTAGAAATAGAAATCAGCAGAATGTGGAATGCAAAGTCTTGTACTATACCGGTTATTGTGGGCGCCTTGGGAACCATATCCAAAGGAGCAGAACTACATCTGAACCGCATCCCAGGAAAATCATCTATCCAAGAAGCCCAAAAGATTACGTTGCTCAGCACGGCTCATATCCTTCGCAAAGTGTTGAACTAAGTTGCTTTGATCCCAGGCCGGGAAGCATATTCGGAATTCGCCGACACATTAGCCGCTCGGCATAGTTCGGGTGCTGCGTAAATCGCCGACGTATTAGTCTAATACGTCGGCGATTTACGATGCGCTCAAAATATTGTTACTTTCTTCGCAAGTTTATAAATCGGATTAATTTGATCTGCATCTGTAATGAGTATTCGTAATTTTTTATGATCAATCAGTAATCGTCTGTATTGGTTTTCATTGTTTTTCAGTGATTAGCACATTTCGAGCAGATTGATAATTTAAAAACATGGATTTTAAGACATTACCAGCTGTACCTGATAAATAAATAGTCCCAATAAACTGAGGTTGCAGATTACTGATAAAAACAGATTTTAGATAGTAGATGCTGCTTTTTGCAGAGATATTAAATAATAACAGTAATGTTATTAATGTATCATTAATATAAAATAAATAGTAATAGCACAGCTTTTTAGTATTAAAGAAAATTTCTGTTCAAGTCTGTTTCGTATAATTATATTATCTAACAGTTCTCGATTTACCATAACCTATACCGTAATGCAATATGCAGACAACAGTATTTCTTTTTCGTAAATCACCGACGTATAAGGGTTGGGACTAGTCTAATACGTCGGTACTTTAGCAACCGTCCATCGCTGTACCCGACCTAATCCGAGCGGCTAATGTGTCGGCGAATTACGAATATGCGGCCGGGAACTGGACTTAAACTAATTTAGTCAATAATTACCGGAGAACTTCAACCGCCATCTCCGTGGAATATGTTAAATAATAATAATAAATAATAATAAAAATGTTTATTCAAAATAATCAATTACAAATGAATAGATTAAATATTTAAAATAAAAACAGAGCCGGACTTGACATTAGTTTAAATAAATTGTGTTCAAATATCCGAAACAAGTATGACATATCATTGTACACAGGAGAACGAGTTATTTCAAAATCTGAAATGAAAAATGCAGGTCCGTATTTAAAAAAATTAAGTTGGCCTTTGTATCTCACAAATTATCAGATAATTTCAAAATCTAAAAATACTACCAGATAGCCCTAAAAAAGTGGCTACGAGAATGTGCAATTAGTTTTTTGATTTTGTAAATAGTAACGACAGGAAAAAATAAAATTGATTTTCAAAAAAATCCGTTTTTTTCCAAAAAACTCAACAATCCTTAACATTTTTAGAACTCTTTTGATGGCATCTTGGTTAACACTCCAAAGCGCAACTTTGCCCCAATTTAATCATGTTCGTATCTATTACGGTTACCGAGATACCCATGCTCGTACCTCGAATTTGTAGCACCCTGTATATTTACATTACATTACTTATTCATTTTTTTTTCATTTTTACGGTATCATTACACATTTATTTTTTAAGCCAGTCCAACACGATGTGGCAAACACCTCCCAACGTTGGACACACGGACATTTGCCACATCATATGGGAGACCAAAGATATTTAAACTCAAGAGATAGAGTTGTTTACCTTTCTCCTTCATCAGCCATTATTCTATCCTTATTTTCCCATCTCTCTTACACCAAACATTTGCCAGATTTACCTGTATATTGGTATTAGTATTCGATTAAATACCACAACCAATTATTAAGTAAAAATAATTTCGTTATATTTTTGTAATATATCAACTACATTAATTTGCTAACGTCAATTTTTTCATTCAATGCTTAACTGCTTTACTATTTTAAATTTTATAATGGAATTAAAATATCGTGGTCGTGTTTCTTTTAATAATAAAAAGCAGTTTGGCAACTGTTTTAGAAATATGCCGGCGTAGTACAACGTATTTTCAGGATGAATGGAAAATCCTAGATTCTCCTTTTGCGATATTGCTATGCCGCCGATCAAGCTCAATATTCTTTATTTGCAGTATTATAGTATTTTTGCGTTATTTTGTGGACTTCTGTGGACATTATTTTGAAAATATGGTGCATTCATGTATTGTGTACGTATGTAAGAGAGTGTATCATTTAAATCCAAATTTAACTTTTCACCGGTAAATACAAATAATTAGGGTTATTACTATATCCTATTCTCTGTAGATCAGAGGCGTATCTAGACATAAAAAATAGCAGATCTCTAAATTATATTTTTAGGTTTATTTTTTAAATCACATATTTATTATGTTTTTTAAATCATATATTTATTAATTAAATTATTTGTAGGAAAAAGGTACATGGTGCATACTAATTACCGATAAGTTAATAACAATTTCTGTTTCTCTTTTAAGAAAGGGTATTGAATGTAAAAAATTAAATTTAAGTTCTATAAACCGCCTGTAATTTATAAACAACATCTATTTTCGAAAAACCGTACTTTCTTATAAGAATAAATCTAATCTAGGTACCTATTTGGGTTTGACAAACCATTATCTACCTTTTATGAAAATTTTATTGGGGTGTACCAAAGATGGAATTTTGCGGCCTTACTTTTTTTGTTGCCGTTACAATTTTATACGGCTTTTGTTTTAAATTTTGGTTGCTATACTGTAAATGGACATCTTTTGAGATACATATTATTAATGTTCTTATTACATGAATTTTATGACTTTCTTACATTTTATTGTATTGAAATTCTTTGCACATGCACTTTTTATTATTTATAAACAATATTAATTTTCCTTTGCAAACAAGAGAAAAAAACTAAATATTTTTTAAACTAAGAACCGTTTACTAAACAATCACCATTTTATTTTATTTATGATTTTGTAAAATTATCGCTAGTCTTTTCTGATGACTGTGTATTATAATATCAAATAATTTTGTTTAGATATACACATACCGTATGATCGAATAAAAACGGCGTCCAGTTGGCTTGGAAATGACGCTCCATGACATTTCCTATATAAATTTACATATAAAATGACAGCGATCTTCATTTCATAGCCATCGCTGACGCCGTTTTTATTCGATCATACGGTATAATATACATCTTATATTTTCAGTTCTGATTTACTGTGTTTGAAACATCCCTAAAATGAAAGTTAAGGTAAATAAATGTTGAATTTTCTTACTTCTTATTTCCTCATTAATGAACAATTGTGAACTAATAAAAATTATAAGGCACATTTTAAATTTTATTCACTGTTTTTTATTGTAGTTGTAAAATTCATATATATAATAATAAAGTTTTTATTATTTTATATATAAAATATTGTGTTATTAGGTTAAAATAACTATTTTATTTTGTTATTGCTAATAGAGTGAACCTCATTCGCCGGAGACGAACAAGGTTTGGAACAGGATATTGAAACTGCATTTACTAATACACCTAAAATTTGATATTTTATTTAATAAAATAAAGTAAAAAACGCTTATTAATTTTTTAATCGTTATTCTTATGTGAAAAGCCATCTTATAATAAAAAATTATGCCGGTTTTTATTTCATTTCGCTATCCTCCCTCAACTTATTTTTACAATGCGACAAATATGTAAGATGTAAATTTTATTATTATTTTATTTTAATTTATTATACAATTATTGTTATTTCCTTAAAATACTTTCGGTCGATCGGCACGCCACTGGAAATTGATCTCAAACGTCTAATCTTTGTACACACCTACATTGTTGCCATCGAGCAGATACCCCTATTTCCTTCTCTATCCATTCTCTCTTGCACTCGTTGATTTTCGCAAACCAATGTGTGATGAAGCTTTAGAGCGTTTTATGAATGGATCATTGTATCTCCCGAGTTTAAATATCTTTGTGGAAGACACACTTGTCAAATATGTGTATTGTATAGCATTGTCGAAAACTGTGCCGAATGTTGGTTCCAACGTAGGACGCATCGTGTAGGGCCGGTTTTAGTCGAATACAGGTATAAATTGACTGTTAAAATTGTTACTTTGAATGTGGTAGACAATGATTTAGTATTAAAGCTAAAAGAGTTTCCATACTTCCATTGTCTTTATTTATTTTGCTTACACAACGTCTCGGTCAGTGATACTTCTGACCGAAACGTTGTGTAAGCAAAATAAATAAAGACAATGGAAGTCCGAAACTCTTTTAGTTAAAACTGTTAACTTGCTATAGAGGATATCCCAATCCGATATGCATCCAGTGTGCATTCAATTTTGAATCATTGAAGTTTTTTTTTCAATGAAACGAAAACAATAGGCAACTAAACTACGTGTCAGAGACATTGATCCATCCCTCGTCGCCTTCCCGATACCCCGTCGCTTGTTCCATTCTTTATGGGGCGACTGTCCGACGTTTCGGGCATCTGGATGGCGTCAGCCGTAAATTTCACACGGCCGCAGAATGTATGGAAGAGAAAAGAGTCGGTTTTGCCGCTCCCCTCTCTCCCAGTCGATCGGTTTTGACACATGCAGTGTTTACATGGCGGCGAGTACCGCCGGGAAAGGTCCCGCTTGGGTATGTGTGGGTGCCGGTGGCGCCAGGACATCGACAAAGAATCCTGGCAGTGACGTAGCTGGAATTGAGGAGGCGGTTACCGTATTGAATTTTTTTATCTACGTTATTTTTAAGTTAATTTAAACGAAAGTTTTTAGTTTAAAATAAGAAAAAAAGTTGTGTTGGCGAGTCATTTTTTCTGCAGTTTGCCTGTATTTTACAGTTTTTGTCTAGAATAATAATATTTTTTTTTCAGATAGAGATAAAAAAATTGGAAAAATTCCTTTATTTTGAAACTATAAGAACTGCCTACCAACTTTTTATTAACATATTTTAGTATGGGCGGCTATACGTGCCTCCCGGCGCCAATTTTTTCCAATTTATTTTTGTAATCTGTACTTTTTCTGTTTCCTCAATAGCCTGCAAATTTTGTAGAATAGGTACCACCCAAAATACACACTTTTATGCAAATGCCTAATTATGTTAACACTTAAATTTATTTAAGAAGAGAAAAATGTTGTACCTAACCAACAATTAGTATTTATAGTAATTTACAGTAATTTTGTTAAATTATACGAATATTCTCTTTGATTATTCGTTTAAAATAAATATGACAGTGTCCTCCAATGAAAATGCGAGGTACTAACTTTAATAATTCTCATTCTAAGCTGGCAACTGAGCTAGATGCTTTACCTAGACCGTTATTCAGAAGCTACAAATATATCGGTAAAAACATGCATGAAAATTTACTTCCTAGCACACTACTATAAAATATTGGTACACAGGTACAGTATCAAGTTTATTGTAGTGCTTTTATAAACGCGTATGGCACAGAACGTTACACAGAGCATGGGAGAACGTTACACCCGAATGGGGTAGCTGTGGCAACACTGCCGTTACCACTTTATCTGACGCTGGCTCGTGTGTCATGGCCTTGAATTTTTACTCCCAACGCGCGTAAAGAAGTTTCACACATTACTTAAACTTACTAATTCTCATTTAACTAATTTATCTCACATGAGCTTGTTGTAATGATTTTTGATGACTCAAGAAATTATAAACGTATATACTCGTATTATGCCAAAACGCCATTTTGAAATCCAGGCTTGACGCCACCACTGTGCCTGGATTTCCTCATGTGAGGGCTATCTCGTCTAGCGTTAAATAAACCAGATGACCCATCGGTGGCGCTGCTGTAATGGACCACGAAATGGGAGCATTGTGCGTGTAATAATCCTCTCACCTCGCCGCATAAAGAGTTATTGTTGCTAGTTTGGGTACGAAATAGTTTTTAATATTGGTATTATCGATAATATTTAGTGATGCTACGAGCTACTAATATCACCATCTTAAGAACGGATTAATTTTAAACTAAGAACTATCTGTTAAAGAACTTCTTGTATTTCTATAATGTATGTCTTGTATTCAAGTTTATTTCAGTAGAATGTTTTGAGAGAGGGGTGTCTCGTTTGAGTAAAAAAATGTACATGTATTATACTGCCAAAATATAATTTTACTGCCAAGCGACTGCCAATGACTGCGAAGGAGACTGTCTATGACTTACAGTCGACTGTCGCAAGTCTGATGCCAGCGACTGCCAAGAAACTGTAATGTAATTCCCACAGTCAGACACCCCTCGGGTTTGGTTCTGATAGATGTCAATCTAGAAAAAAATTACTTTATTTGTCACTTGATCAAAAATCTACCAATAAAATATTTCTGTGTCTTTACTTGTGTCTTAACACAAACTTGCTCCACCAACAAAAAACTATTTTAATATCTCCAGATATTTTTCGCAACAAATTATCAAGATCAAGAAACAAAAAGCAATATTAAGGATATGAATATTAGGTATTTACAATTTTATTATAAGTATATACCGTATGATCGAAAAAAAACGGCGTCCAGTTGGCTGGGAAATGACGATCGATGACATTTCCCATATAAATTTACATATAAAATGACAGCGATCTTCATTTCATAGCCATCGTTGACACCGTTTTTATTCGATCATACGGTATTTGTTTACAGATATAAACACTGACAATAAGATAAAATATCATATGACAATATTTTGTCATTAACAAACAAGGTTTTTCCATATATGGAATATGTATCTACCTTAACCTGATATTTAAAGAAATAAAAATTAAAAAAATTTAACAAATATTTAAAGTAAACGTTACCATTTACGCAAAAAACCTAAAGGACTACATTATCGAAAAAGATAACCTATATGAATAAGAGATGGAGGTAAAACTATAATTTTCTACCAACGTGAAGCCTCCTTTGGACTCAAGAAAATACATTTAGGCGCTGCAAAACTACCACTACATAAAATTCTATGTTTCATAGAAGCCACGTATTTGAAACTCACACGAAATTTATAGGATTACGAGTGCTGTAACATTATGTAGAATATTTAGATTGTTTAGGAGGGGAGTTAATCACCGCGACCCTATACAGATCTATTGTGTTCGCCTTTCTTGAGTTTTAACGGGTTATAACTCATCATACAGTCTCAGGGCTTTAACAAAAGCCAGTATCTGGGACTGCTCCACAGAGGCCAGCTCTCCATCCTCAACATCAGCCGTACCAAAGTTCATGGCACGAACGGTCGTCGTCTCGGCGCATTCAGTGATGAAGTGTTCTGGTGTTTCCCCATTTTCCCCACAGAATCTGTATTCGCCATTGTTTCTTAGCTTCAGCCTACTGAGGTGTTCGTCGAGGAGACAGTGTCCTGTAAGCTTTATCCATTAGACAAGATAGCTGCCTAGGACGACAAGATGATGGGGGGCAGCAATTTATAAGTGAAAATAACTCGGAAAAAAATATTTTCGTAAATAAAACCTACTGCCCCATTTGAAAAAAAAAATTATAAATTTACCATTATTATCTTGTTGGATTTACTTTGTTTTATGTAAATTTAGCAAAAAAATATTTTTTTTCCCTAAAATTACATTTATTTTCCGAAAAATATATAAAATCATCCTTTAATATTGCATCTCTGTATATTTATGAAACATAATAATATTACGAACAACTTTTCTCTTTGACTCTTTTCGATATTTGGCCTCCTAACACAAATTTTTACATATGTAAAGGAAAATTTAATTTTTTAATTTTTTTTATGAATTTACCATCATGGTAGTTCATCCCAAGTAGCAGAGGAAGGAGAAAAAACCATTGACCACGGAAAATTAACCACTATTTGGTTGAATTTTACTTATACTTAACTTAATAAATTTCTTGTAGGGAATAAAGTGCGAGAAGTCTAAAAATGAGGTCGTAAACTTTATAATAACCTAAAATTATGCCTTTGAAAAGTAGCAACGTTGGAGTTAGCTGGCATTGTTAAAGTCTAGTTACTGATAACCTATTGAGGGCATTAAGACTACAGGGACTTAAAGTAGGTCAAATTTTACCTTATTATAACCTCAAATTTGTTTCGGGGGTCGAAGGCATTGTTTGGTTTTCAAGTTAGGTTAAAATTTAGTTGTTAATAACTTTAAATGGGACCTTATTTGGAGGAGTTCAAATTAGGTTCAAAATTTAATTTATTTCGACCTCATAAGCCGCTATTATGCTTCAAAGGTAAAAGTAACTTAGTTTTTTGACTTGGAAGAAAGTCAGACATACGGCAGGTTAAAAATTATCTTTTTCAATTTCCTCGGGGTAATTTCTGTTTAAAATAGTTTTCGAGGGATTATTACGTCATAGGTCATAACACATTACCTTGTTCCCACTGGTGGGGAACGAAAGAATATTCAATGCGTTTTTTTTTATTACCGACACAATCTTAAACGTGTCCATTATGTGCAATAAAAACAAAAAGTCCTCTATAATAACACGCACAAACCCAAAACACAAAACTTTTAAAAATAATAAGCAAAGAAAACTAATTTGGTTTTCTAGTTAGTGTTATATATACTTTAGGCCAGTTCTGTAAGTGCATCGGCCAGCAAAAGGATAAAAATTTGACATGTCACGTGACTCTCAATAAAGATTCTCATTTTAGGACACATGCTTACTGTGAAAAGTTAATCGGATTGCTCGAAGATGTAATTACCGAACTTAGCATAAAATATCATTGACAAATGTCACTCAAAGGAAATAAAAGTTTTCTATTTGACCGGCGATACTCCAACAATGTAGTCAAGACTTCGACCTAATATAGTCCATTTTTTAACTTGCACCTCGAAGGAAAAATACCTTAAGCAAGAAATTTTGACCTTTGAGGTTATTAATTTAAAGAAATCTTAACCTCAAAAAAGAAAGCGGACTTTAAGGTTTTAAAATTATGGAAAACATAACTTCATAGACGAATAGTTAAAAACACCATTAGCGGCCATTTTCTTATCCAATTTGTTTTCAAAACATATTTTTTTGTGATATTGTTCTAAACTATTGAGATTGTGATATTATTGTAAACTACCACAAGTTAAATTAACTAATTAAGGACTTTAAAAGTATACCAAGGAAGTTAGCTGAAAAAAAGTTAGGTTAGAACCTTGAAAGTAACGATTTATTTTAAAATTAATTGTTCAAAATACATAAAATTTTAATGGCGAATAATTTTTTAGGGCCTATCATATTTACATATTTACATCTCACAGAAAAATTTTCTCCGCACACTAATAAAAATTAGGGTAAATTTACATTACTTTTTCACAGACAATTTAGAGTTTTTTTTACATAAAAATAATTAGGAAGGTATTTCTACATATGAGTAATTGAATATTTACAAAATGCATGGTAAAAATACATTTTATGTGTATTTTTACAAGGCTGCATGTAATATTTCTTCTATTATACGTAAATTTACATGAAAAGTACAGGCTACTATGTAGAATCACAAAATACAATGTCGTCCACTGTCAATAGAGACTGAATTGTATTAGGTCCGCCATCACTATAGCACTTGTCGTTTTGGGTGATACAGCTACACCATTTAACTTTATTGGACAAATCAATATTATTTGAATTAATAGTCTAGGTGAAAATGAAAGGTAAGTTGTTATTAATAAGTTATACATATATATATTATACATTATAATACAAAATGTTTAAAACTCTGTAAACAAAAATAATATTTAGAAGTTATAGGGCTGCGTGTGAATCTATATATAGTATTGGAAGAGAGATATGAAAGATAATTATTGAATATAGTTCAGAAAGGAAACTTTGATATCATCTTTATGGCAAATAACAAAATAGAAACGAGAAAAAAACGTAACTAACAAACAAGGAAAATGTGGAAATTTCGATGAACAAAATTTATCGAATTCGGTTTTAATAAGGTATGTATGACAAATACGTTTACAAAATAATTTATACAATACTTGTTTGTAGTAGGGTCAGATCCAAGAGTATTATCTCGGCTTATTCCTTTTCTAGTCACTTTCATACTGCAAATATGTACAAATATGTAAGTATTACAAAAACTTAGTTCTAAAGCATTATATTTTTACAAGTATTGTTAAATTTCCTAAATATTTTTTTAGAAAAAGAAAAGATATATGAGGATTCATTTTTTACTGAAAGGTATTGGCGTGTTTAGGCCTCCAGTTAAGAATGGGACATTTTTCTAGGAAGCTGTAGTAACCCTAGATATGATTCAAAAGCTTAATGTAAAACTTCATCTGAATTTCGACATACTCGTAGAAGCAAAATGTATCTCAGAAGGTAATTTTTTAATATGAAATATAGCATTCATTCACAAATTAAATTGGAAGACATGAAATCTTGAACTAATTCTGTTTAAATTGTTTTATATTCAATAATATAAAATATTTTATATTTTTTTAAGTCATCTATTCTCGATATTTTTGATTTGTGTTTAAATATCTTTTTATGGAACTATAACACTGAAAGTTAATAGATATTTAAATAATCCAATGAGTTTCTTTTATAAACACCTTTTGGATGCAATTTACCAATTCCTAGCTCCTGGTCATATTCATTCATCTATAGTGTAATAATACATGGTAAATACACATTAAATCGGACAGAGTAAAAACAGTTACCCGTCCATATAATGTAAAAATACACTAATGTAGTAAAAATACATAATCTTAAGTGAACTTAGTCGTATAATTAAGACACACTAAAGAAGTATAAGTACATTGTAAGATTAAATACCAAATGCATTTCTACATTTTAATTTTACACGCCAAAAATGTAAAATTCCAGACAAGATGGAATTTTACACATATTTGTGTGGCATAAAAGTAACCAATGATCTAATGTGTATTTTTACATATTTTTTTTATCAGTGCAGACATAATTATCTTGCGAATCCAGTAATCCACTTCTTACCAATAACTTATTTACATTTACTAGGAAGTGCATATATGTAGGTATTTCATCCATATTGGATTAATGTTCAAACGGCCATGCCATGCATCAGTTATTACTACACTTGTTTGTCTTCCTGGTTCATTATTGCGAAATTCATTTACATACACATATTAAAAAGAAAAATGCTTTACCTTATTCTTTCTCTTTCTTTCCCATGTTAAAATGTAGGTAGTATAAATTAGGACTATTTTTAGTAAAATTTACCTCTATTTTACCATATTATGACCGCAGGTCGGCTATTTTTGACTTCATAGCCCATATTTCATGCAAGACATTATAACCTGTTAACCTGTTTTTAACTTCCAAATTACTTTAGTTTTATACCCCACTTTGGGAATTTTAACGTCAATTCTTGGATATTTCGACCCAGTTCCAGTTGGTCAATAATAGTCCAGGTGGTTAATTTAACGTTATTTTAACTTCAAATGTTTGTTGAAATAACATAGGTTCGCATAACATAGGTGTATTTTTTTAAAAAGCTACTATTTTTAAAACTCAATAAAAAAATTGTATCCTGTATTAGGCGTAAAAAAATTTACTGGAATTTTTATTAGTGAGAGGGGGCGGCAAAACAGTGGTGCCTAGGGTACCAATATACTTTAACTCGGTCCTGCCTGTAAGAAACCCCGTGACAATCCAAAGATTATTTTGTACTTAAATCAAGGAAAATCTTTGATTTTTCTCGCTCGTAAGTTTTGAGAAACTTTTTCGAGCGTTTTAGACTATTGGAGGACTCCCATTACAGGTTCTTCAGTTCCGATTTTAGTTGATTTCCGCTTGGAGCTGTAACATTAACTTTGCAATAACACCTCCCTGCAGGAAAGTTTTAGTGATTTGTCGATATATCTGGGAACTATCACATTTAAAAAAGGGAATCAGTGAAAATGTGGTAACTAAGATTTTGAAAATTTTACAGTATAGAGCATAAAAAAGGTCTTTTAGTGTAATTTAACAATCCTCACAGTGTCGTAACTGTAACAGCAAAGATTTTATCACAGTGTCGTAACTGTAACAGCAAAGACTCTTATCACAAAATACATCTACATCTACGTAAGTGTATTCTGTGTTCTTATGCTGTAGCGAACTAAATAAATGGCGTATCTAACAAAAATTAATTTTTTAGATCACAAAGACGTTTTTTTCGATCTGCTGTAAAATTTTCAAAATCTTAGTTACGGCCCTTTGTGTGGAAGGCGACGATATGTTTTTTTTTTCAATGTTGAGTTAAATACTTTAATTTTCAATAATTATTCTCTTTTGAAGCACAATTTCATAAAATTTAAAATAGAAAGTAGAAAGTAATAGCATAAAATCGTGCTTATACTTTGTATATTTTATAACCTTTACAACTTTTACCTTTGATCGACTTATCACAAAAACAGATCACTTCAGAAAAAAAGTCATTTTCCGATAAAAAAAATGTCTTTAATCGATCAGCTATAAAACGAAACAAACTTTCCTATTTTTAAGCTTACCTCCCTTCCGTGGCGTGGGAAATCATGGGACAAATTCTAAGTGGGCTGTTAAGATAAAATACGATGTAATAATTTGCTTTTACGTAGATTTTCTACCCCAAGCTATATTACTTTCACCGGAAGATATTTTAGTGTTCTTAGTTTAGGCCCTATCTGTAGATGGTGGTTTAGCTATAAATAACATGCACTATTTAAATGCACTTTCCTTATTACTCTATTATTCCACCCTAATATCCCATACTAATTAGTTATCGTAAACATTTTACAAATATTTAAGGAAAAACAAAACACAAGTATGATATGAAATTATCAATTACTCTGAGGAAAAACTTTCATCGCGTTTATAATCTCAAAACATCTAAATTACATAAAATTTAAAAGATCTTTGATATTATTTTTGTTCTAGTGGCTCAGAAAAGGATTTACAGTTTAAAACTATATTCGATATATAGGTTTTTAAAGGAGTATTGTTGTCCCACAGAGACAGGTATGAAAGGTCTAAATAATATGATTTGTCAGAAACGTGGATTTTTTAGTAGATTAAAATTCTTGAGTTTAATTTTACCTAAAATCCAAAATAGAAACAACTATATAAAGATCTCGTTGCAGCGATAAACTTTTGGAGTTGGCAGGAATGTCTGCCGCACAATTCAGAAACCTGTTGAAAAGTCCAAAAACGGCATTTTTCGCAATCGAGGTTTTAAAGTTTTTGAGGAATTTTAGCTTGTAGTTTCATTATTTTTGTAATAAAAAATTTGAAAAAAAGGATACAGTATATCATTATATATTTTTTTAATTATGTTTACAAAAAAGTATTGTATTTAAATAATATAAAGGTGTTATTAGTTTTAGACTTACTTATTTGTTATGCTATGCCTCTGGCTATGCCATTCTCAATTCAGAAACCATGTAAGTCATGTTATGGTTCTTTAGAATTTTAAATTTCACACGGTTATCTTAGCAAGTCAACATATAGCTATTCTTTTTTAAAATACATCCTTCAAATATACTTAACGGAAATAAAGTAACTCAATATACTAAAACTAATAAAATGTATTTGCCTATATTTATTAACATAATATATATATAACGGATATGTTTTAATTATTAATTATTAAAACTATTCTTTTTAAAAATAACTGTTACTTGTTAAAAATATTTGTACGGTGGCTATATATTTATACTAAACTTAATAAAAACTCAACTTTTTATTCCATAATATATACCAAAACTAAAATGATCTACTCAGTCTCAAGCGAGATTTCGTATATAATGTCTTTACTATGTTCTCCAGTCGGTAACTCTTCCCAAGAGAAATGTTTTTTCGTGGATTCATGTGTATTGCCAAATCCTGTAAAATCTTCTCTTTTTTTCAGTGTTAATACCCCTACAAAAAATGCTTTGTTGTAACTTATTTCTAAACATATTTGATAAGTTCATTCATTATAAAAGAAATGATAAAACTATATTGGTTACCTGGAACAAGAAACTGCCTCTGGGAGTTGGACCTTAAACCTTGGTTTGAGAAAAGAAACTTCAGAGTATTCCTCCTGTTCTAGTTCTTTTTTAAAGAAAAGTCTTTTCGATCCATATGGAATGAACATTTTATTTCCTGTAATTTTGGAACAGAGCAGCTATCCTTTTTTCTTCCTTGGCACCCATTTGTAAATTTCCTAAAGTCTTCATAACGAAGACTGATGACATGATTTTTTATTTGAGACCTTAGTAGATTTCTAAAGATCTTAAAAGTGTTTCTGCTGCTTGTTCATTTTCCTATTTGTCAATGAACGGAGTCTGCCTTCATGAAGCTGTGACCAGGTTCAAAGTATTTAAACAATAATAGTTCTAGGCCCCATGGTTCATTTACAAACGTTACACAGGAGGTAAACAACACCCAGTTTTTATTTTGGGAGGTACAATTATCCCATAAAATTACATGTTTATATATTCTGTAGCCTTTATCATGTGCTAATAGGCTGATGTAACATCCGGACTATTGCGGCCCATAATAGCTTCATGCCACAGGATGCACATATTTTTCCATACACCTTTTTTAGATTTGCAAAAGTTTCGTGAAAAATCACAAGCCTGCTGACAAAATAGGAGTTTTTTATAGTCATTTTTGGAATAATTATAACTTTTTGCATATCGACAGCATACATTTCTGTAGTAGAATTAATACTTTGATCAGCATCGCCCATGTATTTTTCTCTAGCTACCCTATACCTTTTTTGGTGTTTCTGGTATTCCATGCATATTTGACAATCCTAACTAGTTTTTGCTATTTTAGTTGGATACTATTTTCCATATCCTCTGGTGACTTAACACTTTCAACCACAACATTTTCAAAAGTAGTTGCGTTTTCATCATGGCTATGCTGCTTGAATTTTGAACAACTACCACATTCATCTTGCGTTGGTACAGAAAATCCAATATTCTCCTTAGTAAATATTTTTCGATACGTCTCGTATGTAACTTTATTATCTATGTTTTTTAGAATTATAAATACATACTATGAATTGAAAGATCTGCTGTTAAATACCTTCTATTAGGGGCATGTGATAGATTGTAGTGTGATGGTTGTGGATGGTATGAATTAATGTGTTCTTTTACAAGTTCATAGTTTTTGTCTCCTATTTGTTTCATACGTTTCTTAGTGTTTTCTCCTCTTTTATCCTTTAATAATGGAAAGTCCATCACAATACGTAACTGG
>NW_022145884.1:56459-90505 GCF_002938485.1 Sitophilus oryzae | reverse complement strand
AGAGCAGAACTACTGAGAGGACAGGGCGGGAGAGGTTATACCACTACACAGCGATAGCCACGTGTATAAAAGATGATCGGAGAGAATGTGCGAGGATGAGTTTACTGTGGAAAGTTCAATTACGGATCGGCGGCCGGCGCCGCGCGAGTATGATTCTGGATACCGGCCTAACTATGATGAAGACGTCTGAAAATTCTATTCACATGGATTAGCGAGGGCCATCAAGAGAGATTTTTCCCCTCTTTGGCGGTAAATAATAAATATGAGATAGGGTTTTCTACAATTTTCGAATCGTTTTCTGTCTTTCAATTTCCTGAATGCCCTTGAGGAGAGTGCGTGGCTAGAGGTCCTGTGATGAAGTGTGTCAGAGATCGAATTGGCTTTTTCGCGAAAATATCGAGAGCAGAGTCGGTATATCCATTTTTTATTTTTGTTTATATAAAATAAATTGTTGCTAAAATCAATTGATATATAGGATGTTCCTTGAATTAATGACTGATCGCGCGCGCGCGCGAGTTAGAATACGCAAGTCTGCATGCCAAACAACTCAAAACAAGATAGTGCTATAGCCTTCAACGTTTCTAATAGAATATTTTAATGAGATGTATAAAAACGTTGAACAATGCTTAAGTGTTCGGTAAGTAGTAATAAGTGTATATGGATATATATTGAGTGAAATTTCGCGGGAAACTTTTTTCCATTTAAATGTTCGTATTAAAGCTCTATTAATAATTTTAGAAACAAAACCGTCCCCCATTATAAATAAACGTCCCCTCGTGCAGTAACACAATTATCATGTAACACTCTTTTAGAATCTACAAATTACTCTATAATAAAGTGTAAGCATCTTGAAACCTACTAGTAAGCTTGTTTATTAGAAAGTTTAAAAGCCTCTTAATGCTATTTAATTTTTATGTCAGGGTGTAAGTTAACCAGAGATCAGGTTGTGTCAGTCTTTAAAATTAATGTAGTATAATCGAGTCGTATGTTATTATATAAATTTTGACACAAACAAATAAATAAAATAAAATCAAAATTATATATCTCGTACTCTTTTCAAAAAACCATTAAAAAAGTAATGTGTTTTGGTGAGTGTTTCCAGTAACGCGGGTATTTGTCTTGGCAGATTGTTGTGGTAGGTTTAGTCTGGGAGGAAGTTAAGTTACAAATGTTTAAATAAAGTACTGAAAAATTAAATTATATATATCTTCGCTGCAAGGCTTTGTGACTGTGGAAAGAAATATACTTTGATTGGTTTGGATTTTCTTTTTTGATTGGAATTATTAACTTCTTTGTGAGACAATTTTATTTTTTAACACAGACATACTATCTTATTCATAAATTTCTTCCTAGGTGGCATAATTACCACTATTGTGTTTATCAAAATAAATAATAGAAACACAATGATTTGTCGATTAATGAATTGAACAGATAAGTTTTGATACATGTCTCCGAAATGCAGTGGTTATATCAAAAGAAAAGTGCATGTATACAGATGGCTAATATTGCTACAATAATTGATGAGAGATGGGAGAACAATTTTTAACAAAGCTGTTGAATAGGTGCTTCTATAGTAGTGATGGGCATTACGATTCTTTTTAGTGAATCAATTTCTCATATTGAATCGACTCCTACGATTCGTTCATTTGTCATTTTGAACGAATCACTTCTAACCCGAAGAGACCAATCGGACACTTCTTTAATCCACTGGAAATAATGAATGCTCGGTTGCGATTGACATCTCAATTAGATCCACTTTTTTTACTGTATAGTACTAAACAGAAGGGTTGAAGTTCAATGGATGCCAATTTAAAAACATTGAAATACACAGTATTGTAGATTGTATGGGAAAGGGAAATTCAGTCACAGCGACCGTATAGATCTATTTTGTTCCCGTAACTTGAGTTATAACTCATCATACAGTCTTAGAGGTTTGATAAAAGCCAGTAACTAATACGGTTTTACAGAGGTTAGCTCTCCATCTCCGATATCAGTCGCACAAAACATTATGGCACGATAATGGTTGTCGTCTCGGCGCACTCAGTGATGAGGTGTTCTGGTGTTTCACAATTTTTCCTACAAAATCTGCATTCGCCGTTGTTTCTTAGCATCAGTCTACTGAGGTGTTCATTGGGGAGACAGTGTTCTGTTGAACACAAATGCAAAAACCCCGTGACAATCCGAAGATTGTTCTTACTTAAATCAAGGAAATTATTTGATTTTTGTCGGTCGCAAGCCATGAGAAAAAATTTCGAGTGTCTTAAACCGTTGGAGGTTCCCCATTCTAGTTTGCAGATGGAGCCTTCTGGGTTCTTGAGTTCTTCTAAGTTGGTTACCACTTGGGAAGCAGAACGGTTCTGGTCCAGTTAGTGGAGTGTTCGCTCCTTTTCTAGCTAGATCGTTTGCTTTTTCATTACCTTCTATCCGTTGGTGGGCTAGCACCTAGAGTAGGAGGACTTGATACATTTTCTTTGCCTAATTTGTTCAGCTTCTCAAGGCATTATTTGACCAATTTCGAATTGATAGTTACTGATTTGATGGCTTTTGAAGGCTGCTAGACTATCAGATAAGATGGCTATTTCTGGTTTCCGTCAGTTCCTATCTAAGTTAAGTTGTACGCATATTCTGATATATTAGATATCTGTCTGAAAAATGATGGGGTAGGTGTCCATTGGTTCGGAGTATTTAGTTTTCAACCCAAATATTCCTATCTCTGTTCCTGCTTTGGTTTTGGAAGCCATGTTATAGTATGATCTTTTAACTGCTGAGCAAACATTCTCTCTTCTAATTCTTTTTGTTGCTCACTACTACAGTGTCTCAAAGTTGTACATTTTTGGTATGTCGTCTACTGGAAGTTGGAGGAGTGGAATTTTCCTTTTTGGGGTTGTTTCAAGCTCCTCAGCTGACAATTTTCTCAGTACTGTTTCCATCAGTGCTCATACTAGTCATTGTCGCATTGACATATCTACCGATGACAATGTGCAGTGGTGTTAAGTTAAAAATGACCTCCATAGCTAATATAGGATTGATTTAGAAGCATTTCCAGCTTTCTAAGATGTTCTAATATTTTCTGGCTTTTCTAATTTGGTTGCCAATCAATCCTTTTTTAGGTTTTATGGTGAATTTTTATCTTATTGATCATTATTCTTGGTTTTATTTTAATGTCTTTTTTTAATTTAATACTATGCAAACTTAGTGTTTCGTAAAAAATAGGATTTTCAGTACGAAAAGCACAAATGCAGTTAAGTTTCTAATTGTGGTTTTTAAATAGATGGATGGATTAGGTATTAAACCAAAGGCGAATTTCTTCATACTGGTTTTAAATGGAAAAACTAAAAAAGGTGCAAAACAATATTTGAGTGACGTGAAATACCTAGATTGAAAGGATAGCAATTTCCATTGTCACAAATTTTTGGAAATAATAAGGTTCCTTTTAAGTTTTTACTATTTTTTTTTGTATTTCAGTGCATTTTATCCTTATTTGTAGGGATTAGAAAATTATTCATTAAAATGAATGAAAAAAAAAGGATAAAAACAGTCGACCAACTGAATCTGAGTATATGTTGCCGATATAAACGTATCACACATTACTCGGTAGTAGTTTATCCATAGTTTCAAGAAAATAATATTCGCGGATCAAATTTGCGGTTTTATCGTATTCTATAAGTATAATTGGTTAATAATTATCCTTTTTAATTACTCTTTTATCTATGTTCCAAAAACATTTATAACTTATCTTTAAACTGTCTTAATTTATCTTTACTGTGTGTAAAAGAGTCTTTAGCCAACGTTTTAAATTTTATCTTCTCATCATTATTAAGTTGACAAATTCAATCTATATCTAAATTTAGAGAAAAAAAGCATACATTCATAAACGATTAAACCTATAATTATCCAATATCACATAACATATTTTCCCCTAATTAAAAAATCCTTAACGACCCTTTTAGTCTATTTACCGCTACGAAAGCAAACATTAATTTACAAACTTAACCAACATCAATCACACGCCTCAAATATTAGCTCACTAGTCCAATACTATTGGCTAGAGAGGCGGAGCCAAAATCCTACTCAACTTAAAATGATCTTTATACATACCCGCAGTAACGTCGTATTCATCCTGATGACGGTACAAGCGATTCCAGCTTTAGGGTACCGAGCGATAAAGGCGCTATTCGATTGGCGCTGGCGTTAAGTCTTCGAAGCCCCCTTGAAGAAGCGCAGCTATTTGTCAGAAGGTATCGCCTGAAAGTGGATAATTAGTTAAGAGCTTGGTCTCGAGTGGGAAACCAGTCGATAATTGGTTTCGAACTATTCGACATGTTTCAAAGTTACGAGAATACTTATGCGCGGAATTGCGATACGACAAATTTGATGACGCCGTTCTCCGTCCAAAGAGATATTCTCAACATGAATATGCAAGCCGAAGATGCATTACTTTTAAGAAGGAGCCGGTTGATGTTCAGCAGCTTGGGATTGTTTCTGGAACAGGACATATCCTGCAGGGAAGTGAAAACAGTACAGTGCAATTGGTGGGTACTACTGTGGAGAAGCTTGAGGTACGGCATACAACAACAAAAGCTAGCTGGAGTTGTGACAGTGGGTTTTAGTGATGATAATGGGTCCCCTTCGTATGTACCACATGGGCAACAGGTTAATGCGATGTATAGTTGCAACGTTTATCAGGAAGGGCAGCACAGGCAGGCGATTTATGAGAAAGTGGACAGTCCAAGTAAGTGATCTACATCTCAAATCAACTTATCATTTTTGCTTATGTGTTATATTTATAGCAAAATATTATACACCAAATCACCACAACACACCAAAACACCGTTACTTTTGCACTGGACGCGCGTTTCGCTAACCAAGTTAGCAGATGATTAAAACTCAATGAGTTTTAGTGTATTGTGGTGATTTAGTGTTTTATTTTTCTGTTGTAACACAAAGGTTCCAACCCCCAACTGTAAGACTATAATTATATCTTATATTATATTATATATATATATATATATATATATATATATATATATATATATATATATATATATATATATATATATATATATATATATATATATATATATATATATATATATATATATATATATATATATATATATATATATATATATATATATATATATATATATATATATATATATATATATATATATATATATATATTATATTATTAGCATGAATATTAGTAAATAATTGTTTTCTTTTTTAAATCTATATAATCTTAGGTGTTATTAAATTGTACCTAAGCGTTATTTTTTGCTTGCCTCCAGATGTATTATACAGGGTGAGTCTTAAATAGCTGCAAATATTTTCCAGGGCTGGTAGTTCGATAAAAAGAAACATATTTTTCTCTTTGCCCGTTTTCAAATAACTGCAAAATAGCTGATTAAGTTTTCTGTTTTAATGTAATCTTTTCTGTTTTTTTTTCTTGTAAATTTAATCTAATCCCTATGTTGCCATTAGGGTTTCCAATTTTCTGGATCAGGATCCCCTTTTGAAATCCCAGGATTACCCAATATTCTATTGATATCTAACTAAATTTGTTATCTAAATTGATTAATATCTGATTGACTATCAGAGTGATAAATTTAATATAAAGAAATACTTCATCAAAAAGAAAATGAGAAAAGAGCTTTAATAAAATAAATAATAACAAAATAACATTCATATTTAGTGCAATATTTAGTAAAATTGCAATTCTTATTGCAAAAAAGTATAGCAAATACGGAAATTAGATATTGAAATGCTGCTTATCTACTATAAATAAAATATGATCTTTGAAAGACTAAAGTGTATAAGGCCGAATAATTTTAGGTTAGACATTTAAATTTTTCTAGATTTTCAGGATACCGGGATTTCGAGGATAAACATACACTGGGATTTCGGGATCCCGGTTTGGAAATCCTAGTTGCCATATTATCGAGATATTATGTCTTTTACGTTTAAAATTAAAACATTTTCTTTTTTTTTCAAAAAATTACAATTTTTAATTTTTTTTACTAAAAAAGAACCTCATAGACGTGTTTCTGGGGTCGAGATATACTACCCCTATAAATATTTATTTATTTACACTTATTTAAGACTCACCCTGATGTATAGGTAAATTTCAGATACCAAACATTTTTTTGGTTTTTCTCTCATGTTATCAAATCAAATGCACGGCCTAGGTGCGTTCACGTTTTGTTGCCAATTTTAGATGGGTCTCTTGTTTTAGTTTTTTTTTCTAGCAAAAATTTAATTTTTTCTAGGGTTCGCAATTTTAACTTATTTTTTTCTATAAAATATATTATTAAAAAAAAATTGAAACATTCTTAGGTTCCATTTATTATACGAAAATAATAAGAATATGATGTTATCTAAAACTATTAGGTAGGTATCGACATTATGTTCAGTAGATATCTATATTTTATATATACTTCTGGTTATTCTTGTATTTTTAGTCTTAGGAAAGAAAAAATAAATAAAAAAACAAAGGAAAAAATTACAAACTATACATGAATAATAATAGAATTAATAAATTAATTAAAAATAAGTGGCAAAATAATATTGCGGGATTAAATATTGGAGGAGTGACAAAGTGAATAAGTGACAAAATAATTATATTTTTTAGTTTTTAATTATAGTAACTTTATAGTCGTAACTCATAAATGTTATAGCTAATATCACTATTCATGAAAAATTCATTTAAAAAGTTTATAAGTTTATAACAAGCGCTTGTTTATAACAAGAGCGTAGATATGGAGCAGGGGGTAGAGGGGGCATAATTACCCCAGAGCCATCGCCTCTCGCCTCTAAATATTTGAATAAATATAAGGTAATGATTTTATGTCAAACTCGAGATCAAAAATATCTAATTGTAAATGGTATTATACTCATTATCTAAATACTTGGATTCACTTAAAATCTCTATTTGAAAGATTTTTTCTGATCATATTTTTTATTTTTTTTAATAACATTTAGTATTCCAAGACATCTTCATTCAATGAAGAGATAGGTATGACTTAGACAGTTTATTTAATTAATTACTATGTGTCACATCATTT
The DNA here is from genome assembly GCF_002938485.1 of Sitophilus oryzae. Lineage (NCBI taxonomy): Eukaryota > Metazoa > Arthropoda > Insecta > Coleoptera > Curculionidae > Sitophilus > Sitophilus oryzae. The sequence goes on along the minus strand of NW_022145884.1, from coordinate 83,441 downwards.
AACAAGTGGCTTCAGATGTGTATATCTTGCTTAGAAAAAAATAAAAAACTTTTGTTCAAGAGCAAAACTGAAATTATAAAAAAAAATAAACAAAGCTACTCTAAAAAAAACTAATACCGCTGCGACAGTAGCTTCCAGTCGTCCTGGTGAATATAATCAATAAGAAAATCAAAACTATTATAAAACTTGATAAGAGATAATGTAAGACATAGAATTAATGTCTAAATTTTTTGAAAGAGCTCATTTTTTTTTATTTCTTGAAAAAATACTAGCTATTTCCTAACTGAAATAGAAATCTGAATAATAAAAAAAAATATATTTTTTTTGAATGCCACAAAATACACACACCGGAAAAGTCTAGGGATATTACAATTTTATCCAGCCATCGTCAGTAATTTTATTATTTGCATTTCTGATATAATAAAATTAAAATAAACAAATAGTTTACAGGACGTATTGGGAATAAAAATGCAGAATTTACCAGAATTTTCAAATTTACCTTGATTTTTTATTGAACTCAAAAATACACACATTTTTTTATTCTAAACTGTGAATTAAAAAAAAAGATAATACCATTTTTACTTAATAAAGGGTATGGTCTCCTCTGCTGTTCATTACTGCCCTACATCGTCTCTCCATGCTCCTGATCAGGTTGTCGATCTCTTCTTGAGCCTGCCACGCTGCATTCACGGCCCGAACAAGATCCCTACGAGTTTCACGAGGCATACCCATTCTCAAAATTCTCCTTTGGACCGCATCCCATACGTGCTCGATGGGGTTGAGGTCAGCAGGTGTGCCGGCCAGGGTAAGATGTTTAATTGATGAGCATTGATAAACTCACTTACCACTCTGGCTGTATGAGGCCGTGCATTTGTCATCCCATGAGAATGAAGTTTCTCCCAAAATCATTGGCATATGGTAACACGACCAGGCTCAAAGAGTTAAATCACGATATATGTGATTTCCGTTAGAAAACCTTTCAAGAAAAACGAGATCAGTTTTTTTCAGCCTAACTGGACTCCTCCCAGACCATAACTGTTCCACCTTGATAAGGGTGCACTTCCTGAACATGATCCAACCAGATAAGATTTCCCGGTTCTCTATACCCTAAGCCTTCTCAGATCCGGATGAATTCCAAAGCGTGACTCATCCGTGAAAAGAACTTTGGCTCATTGTTCATTCGACCACTGAACATGATCTTGAGCCCACAAATATCGTACCTCTCGATTTCCTTTCGTTAAGGATTGAGCTCTCCAGGGGCGTCTGCTTTTGAAGTTGACCTATCTTAATCTATTGCGTGAACAGTGTCAGGACTAACAGTTTACATTATGGGTTTTCCTGGAGAATTAAACTAAGCCCTAGTGATGTAAGGAGTCGGTCGCGCATTTAATTGTGCAAAATGATCTTGCTGAGGTCTAGTAATACGATGTCGCCCTGCACGTGCCTTTCAGCAACATCACCACTTTCACGGTAGCGTGCATTTAATCGCGATATTACACTTTGCGTTGGATTTAATGCTCTAGCTACGTCGATTTGGCGCATTCCAGCTTCGAGCATACCCATGGCCCTTAGCATTTCGTCTTTGTTAAAATGTCTACGCTCCATAATGTCGTTTAATACTAAACAGAGTTATTTGAATGAATTCTGGTCAGTTATCATAAAAACATAGCCAGTACAGGTTAAATTCGAACAATTGATGCTAGCTACTGATGCTGCTTTTTATACATTTGACAAAAAATGCGCAAATACTTCTGCAAAGTCGAATCGGCCTACAAATATGTGGTTGTTTATTCAAAACATTTATTTTTAACTTTAATAAAATGATATCCCTAGATTTTTCCGGTGTGTGTAGTAGACTAGAACTAGACAGCCGATATATACACAGATTTCGATAGACGACATCTAAAACCAAGGCTTTTGGTTAATTTAATGTATTTGGATCAAATGTAAAGTTAATATGCCTTGCAAGATACCGTATGATAACAAAAAACGGCATCAAAGGCGGCTGGGGAATGACAATCTATGATAATTTTGGCGAATTCAATCTAGGCACCATTTACTAAAATTTGACATATAACTTATCAAAATTAACACTAATTATAATATGATTAAAAAAGGATGAAACGTTTCCAGACAAACAAATCTATATTCAAAAAATTATTTTCACTCGAATTTTAAACTACACCATTTAAAAATAATTTTTAGTCGATATAAAAATAAATTACAACCTTCTTAAGAATAACTGGCAGTAGCCGCCATTAAATAAGAAACAAACCTACTGACATTTAGGGTTTTTGACCTCGCCAAAATTATTATTGACTGTCATTTCCCAGCCGTATCTGACGCCTTTTTTTCATCGTATAGGTAGGTATAAAACAGATAGCAACTACTTAATAATTTTAGCTGCCTTTTAAGAAATTTCTGAAATTATAATTGTAATCTAACTATTGAAAATCAGATTGTTATGCGGAAGTTTCCAAATTCTTTACTTTTTTGTTGTTTTTGTCGCGTTCAATTTTGAAAATTGAGCCGTTTCGAGTTGAGCACACGCCTCTATGTCTAATGAAACCCAATATTTATTTAAGAAACCGAAAAATTTCGAAGAACAAAACAAACAGATGCTCAGCTATCAATAATTTCTGTGACGGACGAGTTCAGTAACATGCATAAAATAAAAAAAAATAGAACGTCTAGAGTTACAGACAGGGTTTGGAGATTTTACGAAAACAGTAGTTCTTTCTGTTACATTTTTACAAGAGAATTATAACGTCAACATTAAATTAGGGGTAGTTGTATTCTGAAGTGTTTAGTTTTAAGAAAAGAATCTCTAAAAAACTTTTTAGATACGAGATCTTCCGAATTATACAGGGTGAGTTTCCCACGATGTTCTCTATGGGTAGCTCGGAAACTACTGGTGATAGAGAGTCGGTTAAATGGGAAAAGAATTGCAGTTTTGTGGGGTCATAAACATACGCCTTTCAGATTTTTGAAAAAATTATGGCTTACTAGATATTTGGAAAAAACAAATTTCGGCTATTTCAAAAATTGTTGCTAATTCCATTATAATGTATTTTTTCAACAAAAAACAAAAAGTTTTCAGATAAAAGTTGTAGATAATCACATCCTTAATAAGACTGTGTCCTCCGTTTTTTTCTAAAGCCTGTCATTTTTGACATATGACACAAACATATGTTTTTTTAAATGGAAACCATAGTTGGCCATGACTTCAGAAAAAGTGCCATTTTTAAGCTTTTCAGCGATATAAGCTATAATATGTTTCTTTCAAAAAATTACACAGTTATAGCCAATTCTTATCATTTTTAAACAATTTCACTTAGTTAGCCATGGAAACAAGTTCATTCGTCGTTTCTCTCAGTAATGTGAAACTGTCACATCCAAACTGTAAATTAAATACAAAAATAAACAAAAATTCCAAATATGAATTTTTCAAATGAAGTAAATCGTGTAGGATTATTGGTTCAACTTTTCTTGGCCATACATTTTCGAGGATACGTTGACCGGTGAACGTTACTTAGGTTTTTTAGAAAAGTTAAATTTAGATACTTGCGCATCAATAGAGTGGTTCTAACATGACTTTCATTATGACACTCCCCCTCATAATGAAAGAAATGTTAAAAATTGTTTATATCATAATTATGCAAACTCAGGGATAGGAAGAGGTGAACCAATTGCATGGGTCACCTCAATCACCTGACCTATCCATTTTAGATTTTTTATGCGGTATGGTTAACGACAAGGTTTATAAAAGAACTTATGAATTAAGAGAGGCACTCGAAGAGGTGGTACGGGAGAAGTTTATTAAAGTCGACCGGCAGTTCTGTGGGAAAAGCTTGTAGTTCAGTTTTAAAAGATGCAGTTTGTACTTCATACAATGGCGGTTTTTTTGAAGATTTGCTAAAATAGCTTAAAGTGTATGTAGTAATATTATTTTTTTTTAAGTTTTAGTTTGTGTAATGTAAATTGTAAAGGACCGTTTAATAAAATATTCTGTCTTTTTATCTCTAAGTTATAAATCATAACAGAATAAGAATACCATACCAACTAAGTGAAATTAGTCAAGAAAGATAATAATTGTTTACAACTCAGTAATTTTTCGAAAATAACATGTTATAACTTATATTGCTGAAAAGCTTAAAAATTGGCGCTTTTTGTGAAGTCATGGCCAACTATGGTTTCCATTTAAAAAAACATATGTTTGTGTCATATGTCAAAAATTACAGGCTTTAGGAAAAATCGGAGAAAACAAGCTCATTACGGATGTGATTATCTACAACTTTTATCTGAAAACTTTTTGTCTAAAATAGATTATAATGGAATTAGGGACAATTTTTAAAATAGCCGAAATTTGTTGTTTTCGAAATATCTAGTAGGTTATGAACTTTTTCAAAAATCTGAAAGGCGCATATTTATGACCCCACAAAACTGCAATTCTTTCCCCATTGAACCGACTTTCTATCTCCAGTAGTTTCCGAGATACTCATAGAGAACATCGTAGGAAACTCACCCTGTATGTATTCCTATTTAAATACACTCACCGGCACGAAAAACGGGCACCTTAAAATTTTGATCTATTTTAAAGTTTAATATATTTTTTTCTAGTAGGCTTTATGAGTTTATCTGTTTCTAAATTAAAAGTTTCCATCTGTCAATTATATGAGGGAATACAAAATGTTGATATTTTGGTGAGAGTTTCAAACACCATGAAAAATATGTTAAAAAAGCAAGAAATTTAAAAATTATCTTATCATCTAGGTACGTCTTTTTTCGATAGTTTGTTTCATCTCAATAGCATTATTTTTGTTGGAGATATTCGCGAGAACGATTTACAGCAGTTTTAACATTGCATAATGGTACTGTCATTAATAAGTCATATTATTATTGTTTATTGTGTAAGTGAGATGATTTTATGTTCTGAAATATCGGCTATTGCTGCTTTAATTGATCATGGTAGGGATTAACTTTTGGACTTAAAACCATCTCAGCTAAAGTAACTGCCCAACAAACAATAATAATATGATTTTTCGAAGACAGTAACATTATATAAATCAGAAACCCTATTTTATAGGTCTGTTGACTAGGGCCAAAAACAAAGGCATGGTTTTAATGAAAAATACAAAAAAATGTTTTCTTCAAAAGCGAATATCTCCAAAAGAAATAAAGTTATTGAGATGAATCAAAAAGCAAACTAGCGAGAAAAGACATATCTAGATGATAAAATGATTTTTAAATTCCTGGCTTTGTTAAAGTATTCCACAGTTAACGATTTTAACACATTTCACATTTTGTGACAATGAAGAGTAAATTTTAAATTTCGATAACAGCTACCTAAATTTTAGTTGACTTTGTATAGCCTGATATTTAATTACAGTAACCATTGTATGCTAAACCAAATTGAAATTTGACTCGAAAAGTTATACAGGGTGAGACAAAATTAATATGGAACATAGTCAGTTTTAAAAGGAAGTTACTAGTTAGTTTTAAATAGTACACCCAGTATATTTTTCCGGTGTTCAATGGAGAATTTATATATCTTCAAAATATTATTAAGGTTGCCTACCCCTCAGATAAAGATTTTCCTAAATATTTTAATTTTTATGATTTTGCGTCAGTAGATCTTTATTATTTGAAAAAATCTAGGGTGGCTGTGTGATACACCTTTTGTTAATTTAACAAAAATTAAAGACTGTAGAGTAAAATGCTCAACGGTAATAAAAAGATACACGTTTAAAAATATTTTAATTATTAGAGAATTAAAACTAGATATCTATACTAATATATAAAATCCTTAAGTGACTGACATACTGATTAATCACGATCCTGCTCAAACCACTCAACGTAAGAAGCTCAATTTTGGCATACAGGTTGATTCTAGTGTGTAGAGGTTCGATAATAAGGGATTTTTCGAAATTCCAGTTCCAAGAGGGTGAAACCGCCCCTCAAATAATACATTATTTTTTATTTAAAAAACGGTCAAGTTTCCGAAAAAAACGCTTAAACACGTATATTTTATTTTGTTTTTTTTACATATTTTAAGATTTTTAAAAATGTATACAAGGTGTTTCGAAAAATCTGGTAATTGATTAATCACGATCCTGCTTAAAGCGCTTGACGTAAAAAACTGATTTTTGGAAAACAGATTGACTTTAGGGTGTAGTGGTTCGATAAGAAGAGATTTTTCGAAACTCGAATTCTAAGGGGGTGAAACTATCCATCAAATATTAAAATATTTTTATTTAAAACCGGTGAGTTTTTCGGAAAAACTCTTAAACACGTGTATTTTATTTTGTTGTTTTACATATTTTAAGATTTTTTATAAATTTATACAGGGTGTATCATAAAATATGACCATTGAGTAATGACGATTCTGCTTAAACTGCTTGACGTTTAAAGCTGATTTTTGGCAAACGGATTGACTGTGGGGTGTAGAGGTTCGATAAGGTTTCTTGAATCTCAAATTCCAAGAGGGTAAAAACGCCCCTCAAATATAATAATATTTGTTATTTAAAAAACGGTTAGTCTTTCGGGAAAACGCTTGGACAAGCATAATTTATTTGTTTTTTTTTTACATATTTTGAAATTTTTTAAAAAATCATACAGGGTGTTCCAAAAAGTTGGTTAATTCTTAACCACGATTCTGCTTAAACTGCTTGACGTAAAAAGCTTATTTTTGGCAAACGGATTTTTCGAAAGTCAAATTCCAACGAGATGAAACTACCCCTCAAATATTACCAAGTTATATAATAATATCACCATATCGTTTTTTCTCATGCTGACATAAATGTGAGAAAATTGTAGCCAGTTTGTATGTTAATGGAAATTCTTGCTTTGTTTTATCATCACCATTACAAATGATTAATTCGACGCGACCGAAGTCGCTGGTACACGCTAGTAAACCTATAATTGTGTGACAAAAATTAGCTAGATGAAATCAAATGCTCAAAATGCTTCCTTTCCTGTTAACTGCATAAAATGATTCTCTTTTCAAAAGAATCTTTTTATTTTGAAAGGCATATGTGGTGTTCTGACTCGAAAAGCAACTACAATAATTTTTCTCATGTTGTCGACAATAGTTGGTCGAATTTTGTAAACACTGTCTTTAACATATCCCCATAAAAAAAACCAGACTAGATAAAATCAGGAGCATTTAAGTATTATATTAATTGGTGAATGCACACTGCATTCACCAACTAATAGAATCATATCAATTCTCTCTGATGTAGGATAAGTTTGCATTTTCGGCAAATTTCTGAGATTTATTTTTGTTTTAACTGACGCAACATGATAACTAGTTGTAAAAGTTGGACTAATTAGACGGTTATGTTGAAATAACGTCAGACATATCACAGCTACCTAGATTTTATTAAATAATAAAGATCTATTCAGATCAAATCATGTAAATGAAAATATCTAGGGAAATCTTTGTTTGAGGGGTAGGCAACCTTAATAGTATTTTGAAGATACATTAATTCTGCATTGAATATCGGAATAATATACTGGATGTTCCATTTAAAATAAAAGAGTAACATGCTTTTAAATGTGACCAATGTTCAATATTAATTTTGTCTCACCCTGTATAACTTTTTGGATCAAGTTTTAATTTGATTTAAAGTACAATAGTTAATTTAACTACATATTAGGCTATACCGGTTAAATTCCAATTCAGGTTGATTTTATTGTAATTTACAAATTGTTCTTTATTTCTAGAAAATGTTAAATATGTCAAAAACCTTACATTTTAGTCATATACTTCTCTTATAAAACTCACAGTTATTTTACTTCCCGAATCCGAAAATCAATTAATATATAGGGTGTTTCATTACAAAAAACACAACTTTGATATGTAACTTTTATTGGGGACAGGGTAACCCTGTAGAACTCTATATATTTTTAAAAAGTGCTCTGAATTAACCTACATATGCTCACAAAATTTCATTTCTATACAAAATGTCGTTCTCCTTGAAGCCTCCGCGGCGTATGAGAGGCGATACCCTGTACAATACAATATGTTTTGTTATACTTATAAAACATATTTATATTAATCAAAAGTGTGATAGGGTAATTAAAGAAACTCTTTATAAAAGCAAAATCACACGAAGTTTTACTCTTAATTAAAGATATAATAAAAAATTGAGATTAGATGAAGAAGCGTAACTAAATCTAATTCCATGTTTAAATTATTGAATTATTTTTGTCAATCTTGATCAAAATTAAAAGATAATATAATAATATCAAATAGATACCAAACTGTCATTTGAATTTAATATGAAATTTATTTTTAGAATTAATTAGAGAATACGATTTTATAAGAAATATAAACTGCCACAACATATAAACGACAAGAAAATTGCGCATATATGTATTTCACTTTCAATTTTTGGAAGAACATTTTGCATAGATCTTTTAAAAAAAAATAAAATAAATGAACCAGTAAATTTAAATTTACAATTTTTAAGTATCCTGTAGTTTTGGGAGTCTCTTTTATGCCTACCCAGGAAGGTTTGTCAAATTGCCTTTGTTGACCTCTGACTTTTAGTAGGTATTGAGTGACCCTATGTAATTCGATCCTCGCATCCTTTTTATGCAATTTTACATTGTCCGATATCCACTGACACGTGTCTAGACACATAAATTTTCGGAACAGATAATACGGTATTGTTTCTAGAATCGTGTATGGAGACAGGATGTAGTGGACACCATAAATTTCTGAAAATAGAAAATTAAAATAGATGCACTGTATCTGAGATGTTGAGTAGGGTAATGGTGTTGTATTTCTTCAATAATTGTAATATTTTTTTTTTAAAAAGAAAATTTTCCTGCACAATGTTTAGGATACTAAAGTTGTAAAAAAAGATACTAAACATTGTGCAGCAATGTGATAGAGTTTGATGTTATTTTTGTAGAGTTTGAGCTTAATAGCAAACTAATCGGGTTTAGAGAGACATAAGTCAAATCATTCAATTGATCTTCTTTTTTTTCTAGCCATTTCTTTAACCTAAATGCTTAGCAAGCTCACACTTGATAACGGTCACTGATACTTCTGATCGAAACGTTGTGTAAGCAAAATAAATAAAGGCAATGGAAGTACGAATTTCTTTTAGTTTCAATACTGAATCATTGTCTACCATATTCAAAGTAACTTTATACTGATCATAGTGATCATACCGGGTTATTTTCAAAAATATTAGGTACCTACTCTAGGATTTCCATAATGTAACTGGTATTACATATTTCGAAAGTTAAATTATTTTGGTGCGATATTTATCGATGCTATTTGTTGAAGCAACATTAAGAAAAAAACTGTATGGTTGTTCATGATAAGAAACTTACCTCCATATTTGTTTCCAGAGCAACAAGTGACTAGCTCCAGGACAGAGTTGCGGAAATCCGGTAGGCAGCGGTCCAAGAGAAAACCGCGAGTTTTGTTTTCCCAAGCCCAAGTATACGAGTTAGAGCAGAAGTTTAAGCAACAGAAATACCTGTCCGCCCCCGAGAGGGAGCATTTGGCGCAAGGGTTAAAGCTGACACCGACGCAAGTGAAAATCTGGTTCCAGAACAGACGGTAAGAGAAAATACATTTTTTGTAATTTTAATTTTGATACGTTCATATGATTTTTTCACTTTCTCTATATTATTCTGACACATGCTCTCTTATTCTTATAAAATCTTAGGACTGCTCACAAAGACAATAGAGTATACTTAAGGGCTCAAACGCACTGACGACCAGGTCGCAACGACCAGCATTTGATTCAGTGTTATTAGGAAACGCAGTTGCGACTGCGACCAGTAATAACAATGAATCAAATGCTGGTCGCTGCGACCTGGTCGTCGGTGCGTTTGAGCCCTAAGGCTTTTTCACTGCCTTTAATTTCCCCTTTAAACTTCTGTCGGTTTGTCCAACGAAACAGGGATGAATATACGACGATATCCAACAAATGATAGAAAATACAATTCTCCTGTGAATTAAAATGACAGACAACAAGTTTTACTCTCAGATATTCTCCTATTTATCCAGACTTTACATAACCAAATTCATAACTTATTTTTCTGTCGGATATTGTCCGGATCTCAAAGCTCACTTGACCTTAATTTCCACAAACTTGAATAAAAACCTATAAAAACCTATAAAAACCTATAAAAACCTATAAAAACCAGATATCAGGCCTGGACTATCCAACCTGAACTACTATATTTACTTTTTAGTCATTGTTAAGTATGATAAAAGTTTCATAATCAAGCTTGCTTGCTGATGACAGAAACAGTTCCTATAGTACAAAAAGTACATTAAAATTTCTTTAACTCTCAAAATCCAGCACCTCTTTATCATAAGAGAGAGTTTAATCGTGAAGTATGTTAATTTTATTTAAATAAACTAATATTTTTTAGATACAAAAACAAACGCCAAAAGTCCGATAAATTGGAACCAGAAAAAAAGTGCCCGGAGCCATCCACATCAGTTTATGGTATGTCACAAACGCAAACTTCGTATACATATCACAGCACATCACCTGTATATGGGACAGACTATTTTTGCCAAGATGGAATTAAATACTCCGATTTCAATAGCTATCCTTCCACGTTGTGATGCAAAAAAACTAGGTAATTATGAAAATTTTTGAATTCAAACAGTACTACCTATATGAGGATTATTAGTATAATTTCTTAGAGAAAACAACTAGGGAACTATTAATAACTTATAGTTAGGGAAGGGAGATCCCTCAATTTTTTTCTATAATTTAATGTTTTATATAGTTGAGAGTTAAAAATTTTATATTTTTTTTATTCCCATGAGAATTATGCATTTATTCAAGGAAAACTGTAGTCTAAAAACCTAGTGGCTAACCTAATTAACTAAGGAGGTTTAACCAGGTTAGAAATTTGTAAACCGATGTTTAAATTAGTATATTATTCAAAGAGCATATAATGGTTTGGTTTGGTTTCGCCTGCGGCTCGTGTCATAAACTTCATCCGCGTGAATAACAGCCATTATATGCGAGTAGAATACTATACTTTATCCAGGACTATCAAAAATATTTAGATATTAATATGTTTTTATTTTTAAAAAACAACTTTTGAAACCCCCCATAGATGAATGCAAAAAATAACATGGAAAACTTAAAATTTTTAAATCGAATTTTAGAATGCAAAAAGTGACATTTAAAACTTCAAATTGTTAAATCGAATTTTAGGGTTAGAAAATGAGGGAATTTTATTAATTTTAACATTGTTTCTTCTTAATGGTGTTTAATAATTTGTTTACATGTCGAGACATAACGTGAGAGACTTATTAAAAAGGAAAAAATATTTTTAAAATCTTATGACAAGAAAATATAAAAAAAAAACAACTTTTGGAACACCCCATAGATGAATGCAAAATGTGACATTAAAAACTTCAAATTTTTAAATCGGATTTTAGAGTAGAGGGAATTTTAACATTGTTTCTTCATAATGGTGTTTAATAATTTGTTTACATGGCGAGATATAATAAAAGAAAATGTTTAAGGAGCAAAAAATATTTTAAAAATTTCGTGAAAAGAAAAAACAACTTTTGAAACACCCCATAGATGAATGCAAAAAGTGACATTGAAAACTTCAAATAGCTCTTGTTTGGTGTTTGGATATCCGTGGAAGCGGTGAAACCATTATTCACAAGTGAATAATGAATATTATTATTATTTCATAAACTCATGTATAATAATGAAATTTATAGACGAGCCGTGGATAATAGTAGTTAACACGAATAGTGACGATCTGTCAGCCCATGTCTTGTTACGCCAATGATAAATTATTTTTTTTTTAAATAAAAGAAACTGTATGTCTTACTCAACATTATACTTCATAGAATATGTTCAATTGTAAGGAACTATGTAAAAGGACAGGTGATTCTGTTCAGCAAAATTCTACAGTTGTTAACAATATTACGAATGCACGTGATTTACCATTAATTTCTCCAATACTGAAAAAACTAGTGGTATATTTATATTTATTGACAAGTTCTTATAGAAATATTGGAGGCAGTATTGGTAAACTAAGTTTATCTTAAAGTGTTTACTTGGCTACTTTATAGACGCTGGATAGTTTACAGATGTGTAGTTATTTTGATAGAAAACAAATTTTTAATTTTGCCTCACTGACAGTTACTTGCATATAGCAAATTTGCAAAGAAGCCTGGGTCGTGTCTTCTATGAGAATAGTTTTTGTTTGATAAGTTTTAGATAATTCTTTTCAGGCTAATCTGCCTTCAGCTCGATGGATATTTGAGTATAGGGGTAGGGGGTAGGGGTAGCCGTTGTTTGGTATCGACCTCTATATTCTTTTTCCTTGGACATCACCAGTTATGATAATTTTTTCCATGTTGTCGGCAGGCCTTCGAGTAATGTGTCCAAAGTACTCGAGGATGCGTTTTTGGCAGATAGCTGGCAGTAGGATACTTATGTTAAGATCATTTATTATTGACATATTGGTTCTTCTAGCTGCCCAAGGTATTCTCAACATACGTCTGTAGCAGTTTTTCCAATGGTTTGTTCGTTCAAGATACCACTCCACAAAGAAATATTGAGAAAGCAATTGTATGCAGCAAAATTTTTTTTGTGTGGGTTGTTCTTACTCTGCTCTGTTATATTCTTGTAAGATGCGTTGTGGCAGTTTTTGCTAACTGTATTCTGCGTCTAATTTCTATTTTACTTACTTTATTTTTCTTAATTGCTTTCTTCGTTTATGTTTAACCCGATATAAAAAAAATCATGAACCACCTCGATGTCATTAAGCTGAAAAGATCTTTTAAGGTTTTATCTCTGTCCTCCAATATTAATTTGTTTTTTTGGCTGTCGATAGTTAGTCCCATCTCAGCACTTTCATTTTCTACGCACAAGAGTAGACTAATTTGGTTTGGTTTGTTCTTTACAGGTCGCAATTAATGTTGTGTCGTCTGCAAATCGCAAGTTGTTTATTTTAGCTCCTCCTACACTAATGCCTCCATCACAGTCTTCCAGAGCTCCTTGCATATTATATTCCCCATATATGTTAAAGAGGATGGGTGAGAGTATACAACCCTGTCAGCCTTTATGTGTTTGAAAGTGTTCAGAGATCTGTTCATCCACATTTAGCATTGCTGTGTTGCTAGTATATGTATAAGCCTCGATCAATGCTACAAGATGTAAGATGTTCAGGTACCCTCATTTCTCTTAAAATCATCCAGAGTTTGATCCATGTAACGCAATCAAATTCCTTTTTGTAGTCAATAAAGCAAATGATAGCCGGTACCGCCGGTACGTTAAATTCCCTGCTATCAGTTGTTGCACATTGCTTATTTGTTCACGGGTACCTCTATACATTTGACAAATCCTGATTTTTCTTTTCGATAATCCCTTAATTTAATCGACATATATGAATGTCATATGCTTCTTTTAAGACAGTACTCTTAATTCAAGACATTATTTTTACATTAGTGTATCCTAAACTTTGTACAATTAACGAAATGACCACTAACTTTTCTACTACTGGTTTCGTACATAATTATATTGATATTTATCAACAGAATGTAGAGAAATTTTTTATGAAGATTGTCCGCGCATCTTAGCAGAAAATAGCTAGGTCAGTATAATTATTAATGCTTAATGTCTAAAATTAATTTTATCAAAAAAAATATTTTTTTAATCATATTTTTTGCAGGTTCTAGAGCAAATTATCACCGCTTCATGTTATGAAAGATAAAGGAAGTTACCAGTTGATGGATTTTTGAAGAAACAATACAATAAGGGGGAGTTAGGGTGTACCACGTATACCTGAGAATATTTTCAATATAGTTTGAAAGACTTAAAATATAAAACAGGCGTTTATGAAATTTAGCTGTAATCTTCCAAAGTAATCTTCATATTATTATGTCAATGTATATTTTTCACGTCGCCAACAAAGTTATTTTTTCACTTAAAAAGAACTGATATTATTAAGCTTTAACTTCGATGTTTTGTAAGGTATTTAATAAATGTATTATAATATGAATTCTAGTATTTAGCATTTGTAAAATATTGTTCTCGCAAAAATTAAGTAAAATAAGAGTTAATTGACGTTTATTTCTGCCTGTAAATAGTATTCGTATACGTGAAGAAAGTTATTAAAATTAATGTGTTTTTAAAACTCTTTGCAATTCCTTATTTCGAACGACTGAAACGTCTCATTGTGTTTTTATTACAGCTTGTATGGAATTGGTGCATTCTCCGCCAGTGCTGCTACCATCGGAGAATATCGTAAACAACTAGTACCCAAATACATATACTGATAATTTTTTATTTCTGCCGTTGAAGCGCTGCAGTCGGAACTTGTTGAAATCGCTGGAAATACACCAAGCCTATAGATAGGTATATTAATAACTTTGTTTTTCTTAACAAAATATTTAAAGCAGTAATAAAGTTGCTATACCTCAAATAATATAAGATAAATATAATAACGTATTAAATATATTGATGTAAATAGTCGTGTTTCTTCTAGAAATATTGGATTATTGAATTTATTTATTTTGTAATTAATACGAAATAAACTTTTGCTTTATTTCGTTAAAAGTTTAATATCCCTCTTCAGTATCCATATACCTACTTAATACCACTGTCCTCTTCGTCACTGATCAATCTGATCATATATTTATAAAAACGATATAAATACCAAATGAAACTTGAGGAATCCAACAAATTAAAAACAGAAAATAGCAAAAAAGAAATTAAAAAGAACAATAATAATCAGCTCACACAGTTCAAATACGCAGCTTATCAGTTCTTTTGATTATTTCTTTTAAGGCTGGTATCGAAACTACCGTTCCGAATAAGGTTTAGTAACGAAATTACAAATCTAGTTGGAACGCAGTTGGCAAATGTTATCGGTCACTAAACCATTATCTCTTTGATGGAAGGCTTTTTCTGTACTGCGCTTCTCTACTATGCTGGAACAAACCTACCAGTTACCATATTTAAAAACCATCTTTAAAAGATTTGAAAATTAATGCTTGGAGCTGCTAATTTTTCCTATCAATTTTTTATAAAACTTAACTAAATAAATATATACATGTATTTATGGATAAATCAGTTTTAATTTGCAACAAAGCTTACTAAATTATTATACTCTAGTAAGTAAATGTTTCAAAATTTTTTTTTGTTTTTTCTTTAAAAAAAATGTTTTTGAGTGTGTGTTTTTCTGGCATTTGAAAAAATATTAAGATGCCCCAGGGGTGCATATAGGTGAAGGAGCCCCCGTATATATGCGCCTATTTATATTGCTCTTAATATTATATTAATAAGATAAAATGTGATGTAAATTAAAATTGTCTAAAAAAGTTAATAATGCCACAAAAAAATGGGAAATTCAAACCAATCCTAGTATATTTTTTCCACAGTCATAATACCTTACAGCAAAAATTTAATGTAAATGCAGTACTTTATTTAAAAATATCGTCACTACCCTTCAGATTTAATCTCCGAGATGCGCCACTGGAATATTTACAATTCCTAGACAATATATATAAGCAAAATCTATTTACTAAATATGACAACCTTCCTCGGATTATTTCTAATAAAAAAGGAGTTAGACTATCTTCCAGAATTTCCTTAATTCTTTCTTATCGTGCCCGACGTTTAAAAGCTTTTAAGCTAAAAGGTGATCTGGTGCTAACTACTTGAACTTTTTCTCCCGAAATGCGGGACATAAAGCAGAACCTGCGATAATACTGCTATTAATGTTTCACTAGGCAAATTTTAAAACGGGCGAAAGCCACGATGTGAACCTCAAACCAAAATTACATTTTAACTTACCTAGGTACAGCAAAAATCCGAACCCTAATTCAGATATTTAGAAAAGCTTAAATCAGTATTAATAATGATGTCATCTTAAAATAATTATATTAAATTATTAATTAGAATTAGTAAATGAAGTAATTATTCGGTTACAAAAAATTAAATATGTTATTAAAATATTTTTTTTTTTTTTTTTTTTTTTTTTTTTTTTTTTTTTTTTTTTTTTAATATTTGTAAAATTTATAAATATTCAAACGGAATAATTTTTTAGCACAGTTAGCTTGCCATGTAGAATGTAGAATGAGTGAAATAAGGATTAATCACGGCGACCTTAAAGATCTATTGCATCCCCCTTTCTTGAATTATAATTCATCATACAATCATCACACATGAGGATCTTCCTGTCGTAGGGGGGACAGGATATTTTCCATCTTCCCCTAACAACAGCTGTTCATCCTACGAGTAGTGGACATCTACCTCCAACGAAGGTATAACCCTTCCACGGGTGGCCTTTAGACCTCCGGGCCTTTCAGAATCGAGAAGCTTGTCTCCGGCTGAGGTGCCAGTGAGGTGGAGGCTGGAGATCGTCTCCATTCCTTCATCCCTTTTACTTGATCTCTCCTTAGACCTTGTACCGGTATTTGTCCCAGATCTATAATAGAAGATATATTTCTCTTTCTCTATTGCCTTCTTGTCAGGTCAATGCCAATTCCTGTTGTGAGGACCTGATGATGACTCTCTTCCCACAGGTTGATGGCTCGCCAACTCGATGTCCCTACATTGGTGTTCTGGCAAAGCTAGTGATTGCAAGGGTTTAGTCGGTCCACTTCCACAGAAACCTGCATTCAGAAGTAAGGGAGACGAAATAAATTAGGGGGTTACCCCCTGGTGCCCCAAGGTTGAGACCAGTAGAGGATAGTTTTCTATCTAGCCAAGCATCCCTTTGACCTGGTCCTGTTATCGTAGGATTTAGGTTTTTTGAGGTGGGGTTGTCTCATCTTGCTTGCTCCGGGAGGTAAAGCCAAGACAGTAGAGGGTGCCTGGTATTACGGACAGGGGTAGTCCCGTCCGGCATTGTTATACGTCTTGGTGTAATTCTCTGGCTACGACACTACAGCCAGGGACAAGACAGTGAGATGCTTCTTAGACCTAGCTAAAGTGCTAGAGGGGATTCCCCCTAGTCTCGCATCTCCTAGAGGAACAGGCTTACCATGACATTGCTGTTCCAAAAATACTATTATGTTGTAATCTATAGAGATGTTCTTGAATTTCGACCATTATTCTAAGGGAATTTAAAAAAATGGCCAATTTTGAAATAATTTAAAAAAAAGAAAAAAATCTCAAGCCATGGCTCCATTCTTGCTTTTTTATCACATTTCACTTTTCGATAATAATGATATTTTTACTATGGACATGTATTTGAAAGAGATAAAAAAAGACATATTAGCTGTATAGAAATAATAGAATAATATCCAAAAAAGTATCTACCTTTATTTGGTGCTTCCCTACCATTTATACCTTGAGGTTTCTCTCGTGTCAAAAACTCCCTCCTGTCAAAAACTCTCTCGTCTCAAAAACCAGCAGTACTTTGCCCTAAAGAGTAATATATAAAAAAAAAATTTGAAACTGAAAATTTGAAGCTGAAAATTTGAAATAATACGATACCAAAAGATTAAAGTAAACATTTTAAATTAGAAATATCATTTTTTTATTAATTTATTATTTATTATTATTTTGAGCCTTTTCGGAACACTGAGTCACGTTGTACTCTGTTTCTGATATTCAACTATCTAAAAATCTGACTAAAAACATGCGGGTTTTTTTTTCTTTATGGGTAGGAGTTTATTTTTTTACAATTTTTTGGTTTTTTAATTTTTTTAATTTAATTTTCCAATTTTTTTTTTTACTTTTATCATAAACTTCTGATATTTTTTGTCATAGCTAGTTTTGATTTTTGATATTTAAATTTATTTTTTCATGTTTTAATTTATAGTTTATGGGTTTATTATTAAATAAATAAAATTTCTTAAAAATATTCAACTTTTTCTTTTGCTTGCCATCTGTTGGGAGTTGGTCAAACTGAGTCAAAGCCAGGAAATTTTTAACATGGGATACTCTCAATGGCGTTGTTGTAACTTACGCTGACGCTCAAGAGGTGGCGCAACCTGTGTACCAGATAATATAAAAGTATATTTTATTTTTATAATAAGAAAATTATAATTGGAAATGATGATCATGACATTCACCATATAATTTCCCATATAAGCGACATCGATCATTTCCAAGCCAACACCGACGCCGTTTTTTTTATCATATAGTTACCGTAATGTTTAAAAATTAATTAGTTAGAATTATGGACTTATGAGATAAGAGACTATTATTTCTCAGAAATTTATGTTCTCGATAGCTCGAAGCCCAAAAAAGATGAGTGAACTGCTCAAAAATAAAGGGATTTTTTTGTCTTGCAACCTTTCAATTTGATTACCTCCTACTAACACTGTGTGTTTAAAATTTATTAATTGTAGAGGTATGGAGATATGAAGTGAAATATGTAATGGGGGTATTAAAATACCCCACGCGATTAGTGGAGTTTGAGGATTAAAAACTCCATATGATTGACTAAGGTGATGCTAGTGTTTAAAGTATAGATATACAGGGTTATATTTAAAAGAAACTGCTCAGTATTAAAATTATTGTCTTTCAATCGATAAAGGCAATGTTAACAAATAATAAAAGTCATCGTCCAAATCAATTCCGTATTTATACTGCTCTTTAGCCGATGAGGATCGGATTTCATGTCTCTTAACCCCGTGGATGTTTGAACAGGATAAAAGGCTGTCAGGGTCTCGATAAGGGCCGATAAACCATATCTCTAGCCGAGTTCATTTAATAATTGAGTTGAAAATACATAAAGTGGTTTTGAGGATTTTGTGTTTGCTATTCTGTCACGAAATTACAAGGGTGATTTAGTTTATAAATCATTTCAGTAAAGGAGGTTTGGCATAAAAAATACTGTAGATAAATAATACTGGTTTTGCAAAAATAAATGTTTCACGAACCCTGGTCCCATTTCTTCGAATGTGGTAGACAATGATTCCAGTATTGAAACTAAAAATAATTTCGGACTTCCCTTGTCTATTTATTTTTTGATTAACAAAGTTTGATACACTTGATGTAATCACACAGTGATTCTTCTGACGGAAACATCGTGTTAATCAAGAAATAAATAAATCGAAATTATTTTGATTTCACTACCGGTCTCATTCCTGCTCATTCTTATGTCAAATGATTCCTCAAGTCCTAAATCCAAATATAGCTCCAGTTTTTTTCTATCACCAAAATTTTTAGGAAAACTAAAAAATATATTTTATCACAATTTTATGGATATGACTTTAATGTGAAGAGGTGAAAATAATTATTTTTAGGTGTATAAAACTATAGCTAGTGCTTGCTTGTCATTTATAACTTGGTGTATAACTCTATCGTCCTAAAAACAGTACTCCGCCAACATGCTTGCATTCCACATTATCTTCTTCAGCTTAATCTTGATGAAGTCGTTCCTCGTGTTCGTCCAAGACTGCTCTAATTTTCAGAAAAAAGTCTAGATGTGGGTGAAGGAAATGCAATTTAAGAGGTATGTTACATTCCATAGCCTGGTTGCCTTTCTTGACAAAAGCCAGTATTTGAAACGGTTTTTCAGAGTTTAGTTTTCTATCTCTTATATCAGTCGTATCAAGGTTTATGGCTTTTTTGAATGGTTGTCGTCTCGGCATACACAGTGATGAGGTGTTGTGGTATTTCCTCATTTTCTCCACAGAATCAGCATTCGCGTTGTTTCTTAGCACTTCATTCTACTGAGGTATTCATTGAGGTCATTGAGGAGACAATATCTTGTTACTTAAATGACAATCCGAAGATTGTTCTTACTTAAATCGAGGGAAAATTTTAATTTTTTCGGTCTATAATTCCTGAGAAATATCTTCGAGTGTCTTAGACCGAAATTCCGATTCCAAGTTACGGATGGAGTCTTCCAGGTTCTTCTGTTCCGCTTTGAGGTGGCTTCCCCCTGGGCTGGAACTCTGTAACTAAATAGCGATTGGTAGCGATGAAGAATTCTGACCTTGGCATCATCGCTACAGATCGCTATTTCGTTACAGAGTTCCACCCCTTGAAAGCCGAGCGGTTCTGGTCCAGTTAGTGGAGTCAAGTTGCCGCAGTTAAGTTGCAGTTCACTTTTTTCACTATACATATTTCTGAAATTAAAAATTATTCCCAATGTGATACCAATATGAAGAAAATTTTGACATTAGTAGTGTCCATATAATAATTAAACGGCTACAGGTTGTGAAACGTAATAAAACAATAATATTTAAAAATACTTCGTAAATTTTCACGTAGGTAACTATGCAATTGGTACTAAACTTGCAATAAAAATCGAGCAAAATTGATTTTGCCATGCCTTCTTAAAAAATTTCGAAGTGCAGAAACTCTTACCTATTGCAAAATGACTTTAATACAAAATAAATAAAAAAAACTCATTATATTAGAAGAGAATATGTATCAAATACGAGAACATTGAATCAAATACTGGTCGCTACGACCTGGTCGTCAGTGCGTTTGAGCCCTAGTAACAGAACTAATATAACCATAATTCATAAAATTGATTCAAACAATACAACATTTTTAAAAAAGTCCTATGGGTATTTCGCCACTGTAAGAAAATCTACAAAATAAAATAGTTATTTTTTGTAAACACTGCTGGCGTTAATCCAACGGAGACTAATTCTGCCGTCCTAACAGAAAACGCAGTAACTCCAAAAAAGGGATTTCAAGAAAAATAGATTTTACTGTTTGTTTATTGTTAGTTACCTTTTTGATAAAAAATGATACTTTTTTTTAAGGAATATTAAAATATAAGTATTTTTTTGTATATTTGCCTAATTTTTATCCTATTTAATGACTTTGGTAAAAAATAATTTAATTAAATGCATTTTGGCTTAGAAGTTCAATTATGTTTATCTATCTAGTTATTACTAAAGAATAATGCAGTAACTCAGGAATAGTTGCCATTTTACTGCGTTTTTATCTAGTATTCTTTGATGTACCGCTATTACGATAAATGAGAAAAAAGGTTACTTTTTTAGCCTTTTTTGTAAAACTATACTATAATAATTTTAACTTTGTTCCATAATTTGCTTTTTTTTAGTACCACCTTTATTTCCGGATTTCACTACTGGAAAGTTGAATAAATATAATATGTAATAAAAATAAGCCCAAACCACAGGTAATTTATGTACAGAAAAAAATATATTATTATACATATACTTAAATCGAAAAGTAAAATTTAATAAAGTAATACATATTGCAATAACAATTAAAATTATTCAAGAAGTATTTAAATCTGCTGACACATCGCTTAACATCGATGTCATTCCAAAACTGCCTTCTTTCTTCTGTCATAAGAGGGCATAATTTTTTTATTATGCCGTCCTTTTTTTCTTTACTTATTCCTCTCGGATTTGTTCGAGGAGTTGGTCCCTTTCAAGATCCCGTCCCTTTCAGACTTAACCTCCAAAAACTTTAAAATTCTTGGAGTGGTTGAATCATAATTGGTAAAATATTGTAACCAATTTTTCCCCGCTCTGCAAACACCATTGTTATTTCGGACAAATGGTCGCGGCTCCGTTTTTTTTTTTATTTTGGCTTGGGAACTATGATCAAGCCAGTCGTAGAAGTGTCCGATTTCCATTTCAATTACCGTTACTTTTCCCGAATTGGCATTTTGTACGGCATTACTAAAATCTTTAAAATCGCATACGCTACCCTTATATTGCATAGAAAGTTCCATCTGATAGTGGAAACTATCCGCGCTCATGTACGTATGCCCGGGCTCGAAATATTTGACCCATATTTCCTTTGCTTGTATGTCAGGACTGTTTACCATATAGATCAGAAAGGAAAAAAAATCAATTTTAATTTTGAGCGGAACAGTTATCCAGCCATAACGTAATTTTTGCGAAATCCCGATTTTCCAAGAAGAAGGAGTGGAAGGTACTTATAATATCCTCCTTTTTTCTTCCAGCAACACCTTCATGCCAAACAGCAGCTACTGGTTTTACACCAACTTGTTTTTTCCCGACAGGAACAAAGAATTCGTTAAAAGCAATTATACGTGGTGTAAATAAGGCCACTTTATATTGGTCTAACCTGGGTAGCATAATGACCTTTTGCAAATCTGCCGAGTAGCAGACTTCATCATTACTTCTTTCTTTTTCAGCTTCTTCTCTATGCATTTGTCTTGATTCTGCAACTTTTTTATATGTACGCTGTAAGTTTTACACGTCTCACATTCCAGATCTATATTTTCTTTCGAGTGACCATGATTTTCAAATACCGTGCAGCACTCGCACTCCTCATGCCCGAGTTTTGTAAAGGATATGTATTTAGCCTTAACTGCTAATCTGTGCAACTCGGAAAAGCACGTAAAGGTTGGATGTTTGCTCCGGAAATCTTTATACATTAATTCTAGCACAACAAAGTTACTGCAATTCAGGTTAAAAATATGTGACGTAGTTTTATGGTAATACAATTTATTTAAACAGTATATTCTAGAATACTGCATTTCTCTTTAGGAGTTATATTTGCTGCATTTCTCAATAGTAATTACATGACGGGTCAGAGTTACTGCAATTTTATTTTTCAAATTTTGAAAAAAAACTTTTTTTCAAAAATCTGAGATAGCAGATTGATAGAAAATATGTTAAAATTACAAATCTACCAAAATCTCAAAATCGCTAAAATTCGAGTTGATGCGTTTTCTGTTAGGACAGCAGGAGTGTCAGAGCAGTTATCAATGGGCAGCAATAAACAAATTTGCCCTTTCGGACAAAAAATGCTTAACGTCTTAGAAGTATCTCTTCCACAGTCGCGGGAAGCAAAAAAATACAAAAAGAACAAAAAAATCTATTTAAAATATCTAAAAGCAACTATTCGAAAACACTTTAGTTTTCAAACAGATACGTCTATATAAGAACTGTTGACTGATATTTCTGTTAAAAATGACATTATATCCAAGATAAACTTCAAAATTAACAATACACTACCTGATAACAATAATTACTTAGTAAACAAAACCAAAAAACTTCAAACTTTCTGTATGAGTATTATGAACTTTAATTTGTTTTTAATTTTTACTTATGTTATGTATATTTATATTATATCCTTTAAAAATGAAAGATGCGATTGCCATACATTACGAATCTCTACAGATGAATGAGAGCAATACATTTTATTTTATTTTTTTTTTTTTTTTTTTTTCTTATTTATTTTTCTTTTAGAGGGTATCGCTTCTTTCATAATATTTTTTGCGTTGTTAAAATTTAATCTGTGTTCTGTGTCCCATGAAGATGCTGACTGACAAATCGTTGTGGAAATCCTTACGTTAAGAAAAGTCTCCGATGGATTAACACTGTGGTTTATAAAAATAACTATTTATTATATAGATTTACTACAACGGTGGCGAAATACTCATGGGACTTTTAGAGAGATTAATCCGCCACAGAGGAATAGACATTTTTTAAAAAAAATTTTTGTTTAAAAATAAAACACATGATTTTTTTAAAACACATTGAAACCTGAAATCTCTAGCTTAAAACAGCTTCTCTACATACTAATTGCACTATTTCAGTAGCATAAAAGTTTCAAGATCATACCACAGACTATACAAAATATTCATTGTAGACCCTCACAACGTCATTACAAAATTATATTCTTGGAAGAAAATGTTTAACGTGAGTATGATGTGCTAAAAGAAACAAAACTCAGGATTAAATACTGTAGTTTTATATAAACAGTATATTATTGACTGTTTTACTTCACATTTGGCACAAAAAATGCAAACATTATTGAGAGTGTGTATAATAAAATGAAAAAAAAAAAAAAAAAAAAAAAAAAAAAAAAAAAAAAAACATTTAATATTTAAATTAATTGTTTTTTTTTTTTTTTTTTTTTTTTTTTTTTTTTTATTTTTTTATGTTATGTTGTATTTAAAATAACCGTTGAAAATAGTTTGAATTATAACTATATAAAACTAGAAAATATTACAGATCTAATATAATTTGATTAGTGATGATTTTTAAAATACATGTTTTGGTTAAACAAACAAAAGGAATTAAAGGGGGCGGGGGTGGTGGTCTTTTTTCAACCAGGAGACTGTTGAAAACAGATAATAATATGTAATGATCTAATGTATATAACAATAGAGCACATAGCGCCTATTTTTTTTATTTAACAAATAGAATTATAATATAGTGAAAATATTATAGACTACTAATTTACTGGTAAAATACTATTATTTTACCAACTATGTACTTACTTATTTATGATTAAACATTTTTATTTCGTTCATATATATTATTCCCTAAAGATGTTTAAAAAAAAAAAAAAAAAAAAAGTTTAGTATCTAACACTAAAATGGTGATCGACCGTAAATATCAAAATGCACAAACTAATAAAACACAAACTATAAACACAAATCACCAAACTTTTCGGCAAATCAGGGATATCTGAATTAATAATTACTTAAAAATGATTAAAAAATAATTTAACGGATCACCAACATTTTGACAACTAGATCAAAACTAGACCATAGATGATAGTAAATATAGAAGCTGTCATGTCATCTTCGTATATAAATTAGAAACCTGTACTTTCATGTCTTTTGCGCCGTCTGGCGATGCGGAAGAAACTAAATTTGTAGTCCCATAAAATTACTATTGAGTGTCTAGGGCCTGGCACTCTAGCAGATCGGGTTTTAAGTCAAAAAGTTGTATCCGCTCTAGTTGTTTAAATTGAAGATGGTAGAAATCGAAATTAACCAGATTGGCCACCACACAGATCTAAATCCTATCGAGCATTTCTGGGATATGTTCAAAACTGTCGAGAGAAGATGCACCTAAATGATATAATGATTCTAAATTTCCTTGCTTTGTTAATATATTCCACAGAGTGGTTCAAACTTTTACCAAAATATCAACATTTTGTTTTCTCCCCGTATAATTGATTAGATGAAACTTTCATTTTAATTTAGGAACAAGATACTAAAAGTCAAATAATTTAGCTACAAATTCCTTAAAAGATCATCAAAATCGGCCCCAACAAACAAAATATATTAAACTATAAAATACATCAAAATGTTAAGACGCTAGTTTTTCGTGCCGGTGATTGTACTAATAAATGATATATAAAAATATAAGACAAATTATTAAATTTATTATTAAGAATATTGAGAATATCAGAAATATCGGTATTTTGTTTTTGAAATATAAAAATCTAAAAGAACGAATTTCAAGGTAATTTTTCGTTGCTATCCTTCGAATTTAAATACCTTTAAATTTTTACCTTCCGTAAATTGGCTTATTTTGTGGAATTACGCTTTTATTAACGTTGAAAGGAATATTAAAAGGCCGTTTGTTTAATATTTATCTTTCTGAATCGAGAGATGTTTTATTAACGTAATTTGTTCCTATATATATATATATATATATATATATATATATATATATATATATATATATATATATATATATATATATATAAATGTATATAACCAATTTAAGAAAAAGAGTATACAGGGTTGCGCACCCTATTCGCCCTGGTTGATTATACGAAAACGGAAAAGATGTAGAAGCAAAATATTTTGAAGTGGGTATGGCGTGAGGCAATGTGCACAATTTAAAATTATTTTGAAAATATACAGGTGTTTCAGAACCAAGATCCATACCAAAGTTATATTTTTCTATGGAATACCCGGTATTTTATTTCATTTTTTGGGATTCTTGTGCCTAAAATAGGCATTTATTGTAAGGGTTAAATATGTTTTAAAATTTTGGTTTTTGAGATATTTAAAGATATTTAAATTTGCATCCTACAATAGAATAAATTATTAACACCCTGTACATTACTTTTGAGAATTAAATCTTTTGCTGAGTTTAAAGGTAGAGAAATAAACTTTACAGAAAAATGGTATTGCTTCCTTAAATTTATACAGGGGTATATAAAATTGCTTATCTATTTTTAGAATTTATTTTACATAATAACTTCGTTATTTCAAATACAACACCCTTTATTTTTTTAAATAAATCGAAGCAGATTCAAATGCTCTTTCATATTAATTTCTTAATTTCTCTTCTATATTAGGGCTTCCTATGCCTATATAGCTCAGATTTTTAAAAAAAAACAATTTTTCAATAAAATGGCAAGAAGGGCAAGAGGGCTAGTGTCGTCATGGCAAGTTTTTAGTGAAAGAAGCTATTTTCAAAATTGAAATTAGTTTATGGGATTATTTAAATTTATACCAGTTTACTTTTATTTAATTTACCTATTAAATAGTTTAATAAATAATAGATGCAACATGTATTTATTATTCTATCAAAAAACGGAAAAAGTAGTTCTTTGATTTATTTTACGATGACTTGTAGATATATAAATTTTCTCTATAAAGGAGCCAATTACGGCAAATTCATTTTCTTCACTTCCAACGACAGGTCTAATAGGTTTTTTTTATAAACCACACTTCCAGCTCTGGCGAAATAGGACAAGTAGTTTTTCAAAGGAACGCTTATCAGGAAGATTCCTATTAGGAAATCTAGGTACATTTAAGTAAACTGTTATAAATTATAAATAATAATGTCCATAAACTAATGTCGACTTTGAAAATAGTTACTAACTATCAACTGTCACTAGAAAATAGCCTTGGCGACAAGAGCCATCTTGATTGCAATTTTATTTAAAAATCGCTTTTTATTCAAAATCTGAGCTAGATAGGTATAGAAACTATAATATATTTTGAAAGAGAATCTGCTTGATTTATTTAAAAAATACAGGGTGTTGTATTTGAAATAATGAAGTTTTTATATAAAATATATCTTTAAATAGATCAGCAACTTTGATAGCCCTGTATAAATTTACAAGCTAAATACCCATTTTTTCAGAAAAGTTTATTTTTCTACCTTAAACTCAGCAATTAATTCTGAAAAGTAATGTACAGGTTGTTAATAATCGATTCTATTGTAGCATGCAAATTTAAATATTTTTAAATATCTTAAAACTAAAGATTTTAAAATTTATTAACCTTATAATAAATGCCTTTTTGGGAGCAATTCTCAACTGAACGAAGCATACTGAG